>NC_034411.1:64213922-64308463 GCF_002078875.1 Numida meleagris
CCAGGGCTGACTGGGTCTTTCCTCCAGGTGCTCAATCAGTGGTTCAGGCCATGACTCAGCAGTTCCCATACAAGTGGTCACTGTCACTTTACCCCCTTCCTTTTCCCCCTTCTGTTAGACCTCTCAGTGCTAGATGTGATTCCTCTCCTTTGACCACATGCTTAACATAACCATATTCTTAACATAAATTTTGAATAGTGGAGGACCAGTATGTGAAGGCACTCCTCATGCCTAGCCCCTGCTCTTCCATATACTGTGAAAAACAGCAGATCAGAGCATTATATCTTATACAACTCCTGATTCTCCTCTCATCACCTGGGAATGATCATCTCCTGCAGCTGGTGGAAAGTACCAGAATATTTTGACACTCAAAGGGCATGGGATGAAAATTTCTGACAAAAGTCAATTATCTCAGACCCTATAAATAGCAGTTCTAAGTGAGACCCTTTGAACTCTTCTGGATCATAATGCGCTTTGACCAGCATCTCCCCTATGTCACTGAGCTCTTTGTAGCTGTTGTAGTTTCCACAAAAATAGGAAACATTACTTTCAGAATGACCTTTGTGTATATCTTGCATCTTGACTGAGAGCACATGCAATGGTAGTTAGCCACTTTATAGAACACTGATCACAAGCCTCTTTATTCTAAACAGTGAAGTTATGCTCAGTCATTCCTTTCTTTTTCTTACCACATGGTGTAGAAGTAGGAGATTTTAATAGAAAAGAACTATCTTCAAGCAAACAAAAGATAATAGTAATTCAGAGTAATTATAAGCTCTATTTTAGAACTTTATTAAACCAAATACTGATTTTTTTAACTTGCTTTGTGAAGATATTTTTAGAAGGTGGAGGAGTATAATTTTCATTTATCTTTGAAGTTCTGATTATTTTACAATGCTTAAGTTTCTCTCTCCAGCTGTGAAGACTGTATCTTGACAGTGACATATCACTTTGTTTGTAAAATCAATCAGCAATGTAGATGATGTTTACAGATGATATCTAATTACTGCTCCAAATTTGTAATGGAAAGTAAGATAAGAAGCTTAAAAAATGGCAGTGGTACTTGAATTTTCAGTATAAATAGTCCAAGAAACAGCATTTAGCCCTTCTTAACAGGATATCATCAACACAAACTCTTATTTCAGATTTCTTCTCCTGTATAATCAATACATATTGCAGAACAATTATACTAGCTTACACTCCAGAGAATCTTCGTAAATATCCTTCAAACGCCTCTTGCACAAATTGCCCCATCTGTAGTGTGCATCCATTTGCTTCAATTTAATTTACTTACGTTGGTTGCTTACTGTTTCTTTACAGAACTTATGGTCACCAGAGTTCAGTAGCTATGTTTCCTCCACTCACTGTGCTCAGGTTCTTCTGTGTTGTTGTTTTTTCAGTGTTCATGAAATCCTTTCATTTTTTCAGTGTTCCAGTATAAAGCCTGCTATCAAAGTTGCAATCCCAGCACTGCAGTTTCTGCTTACACTGTTTCAACTTCCATTCCTAGCAACAGAACAACTCTTCCATGAACCTAAGATTTGTTACTTCTCTACTTTGTTGAGATGTGATAGTATTTAAATCCCATTCTTCTCTGGACATGAAGCGTTGTAACCAGCTTGTATGACATGGGCAATATGCTTTTACATCCCATGTAATTTTTGTCTTCTCAAATAGGGCAATGCTGAAGAGCAACATTGCACGATTCCTCTTAATAGCTCTTCTAAAAAGGATTGAAATAACAACATTATGATTCTACTCTCCAGCTAAAATCACACTGCCAAAATATTTTGATTTAGGAGTGGAAAGAGGACAAAACACTTTTGTTGCACAGAGTGCTTCACTAGGACTGAGAGCAAAGATGTGCTTGAGCTGATGATGTAGGTACTTCCCCAACACAAGTTACTGAGGTTGATCATTTCATAAATGATGATCTATGTGTATCACAGCAATATCTGGCCACTATCAGGATGCCTATATGTGGCACACAGATATAGTAGCTATCCTCATGGAGAGTAAAGAGCATGGCACATGATTTTGTTTTTTTTTTTTAACGAAGAAACATGCTACAACACTAGGGTAGACTTTAAGATATTTCTAACCATCAGGCCATCAGTCTCCTTAGTTTTTGTGTTCAGCTTGCTGTTTTTGTTACTTTTTTTATGTGTTAATGAAAGATATATTAAAAGAGGTTTTGTTACTTATATGAATTAACTATGTTATGTATTTTATATGCATCCCAAGACAATTCCTGATCACTCAGCATGGCCCAGGCAAGCAACCCTGACTAGCTTCAAGTGATAAGTGGTGCATTAAGTGTATCCAAACTGAGGAGACAATAGCTGCCTGATGCTTTCTCTTTTCTAACCAGTTCCTTGTGACTGGTACCATGAATGTTTTCGCTGGTTAAAACTGGAAATAGCAAGAGCCAATTTGAATGATAGACAAACTCAAATAGTTCATGTTAATATTAATGCTGTGGTACCACCACTGATATCTTGGCACATATTTATGTGCATAGGAGGGATAAATTAAAGAGCCATGGAGACTATAGAGTTCTAATAAATCCAGGAATAATAATAATAATAAAAAAAAACAGCTGTCCTTGCATTCAAAAGAGGAACATGAAATGGAGACATAAAAGTCTGTGAGAAAGAAAAGAATATACAGTGGGGAAAAAGAGAAACAAAAATTAAACAGAGTCATTGAGAAGGGAAAAGGAAAACAAGGAAGAAACAGAAAAGCTTTTTGAATCCAATACAACTCACATATCCTCTCATATTCCTGCTAACCGTACTTCCGAACTTGTTTTGTTTGTTTGACATTCATGAAGCTTCACTGAGTATACAGTCATTTTTGTTGTTGTTAGTTTGTCGACTTTTAGTTTCTATTTGGTTTAGTCTGTCGGTATCTTTTTTTTTTTTTAATTATATCTTGTACAATGACATGATAAAATTACAGTCACCAAAAAGAAAAAACTAACCTCAAGATTTTGAAGTTTCTGCCTCATTGTTAAAATTATGCAAAGAGATAAACAGAAACTCTACATTCAGCACTTTAGATGTGTGTGTGTATGACATACATGAATCTATATACAAAAATAATAAACAAATAGATAAAAGACATGAAAAATATGTATGAAAAATATAAATATGAAGTCTAGAGGGAACAAAATAATTAGAATCATAGAATCATAGAATTGCTCAGGTTGGAAAAGACCTTCAAGATTATCAAGTCCAACCGCAACCTAACCATACTACCCTAACTCTAACAACCCACCGCTAAATCATGTCCCTGAGCACCACATCCAAACAGTTTTTAAACACATTCAGGGATGGTGACTCAAACACCTCCCTGGGGAGCCTGTTCCAGTGCTTAACAACCCTTTCTGGAAAGAAGTTTTTCCTGATATCCAACCTAAACCTCCCCTGGTGCAACTTGAGACCATTTCCCCTTGTCCTGTCACCTGTCACCAGTGAGAAAAGACCAGCCCCGCTCTCCCTGCAATCACCTTTCAGGTATTTGAAGAGAGCAGTAAGGTCTCCCCTCAGCCTCCTCTTCCCCAGACTAAACAGCCTCAGTTCCTGTAGCCGGTCCTCATAGGGCATATTCTCCAAGCCCTTCACCAGCCTTGTTATCCTTCTTGGGACCTGCTCCAGTACCTCAATGTCCTTTCTGTACTGAGGTGCCCAAAACTGAACACAGTACTTGAGGTGGGGCCGCAGTACGCAAGGTGGGGCCTTTCAAGTTATCTTAAACTGATATACCATGAGGGAATTTGTGAAGTGCACAGTTATATAAGATTATATAAATTATCTGATATTTTCTTTGATACAGATTTGACAAATTTTGGTGGGACGATTCAATTAGTGCTATACTATTACATCTGAATATTTCCCTCAGACTGAACAGTTCAATAAACTGCATGAGGACCAAAGCAATACTGGGTACAGGTGGAATAGTAATCCCAATGCTGGTGACACTTAAGATGCGATTTGAAAAATCTCGCTTGTTACTGTAGTGTTATCTGTACTAATATTTCACATTTATGTGGCATCAATATATCTCAAAGCACCCAGTAAACACTGAAAGAATATACTACCTTTTTTGCAGATAGAGAAGCTGCTGTGCAGAAAGGTTATGATTATAAAGCAATTTGATAATACACCCAGGAACAGATAGTCAGTTGTGTTAGACAAGCCTGCACCATTTTATTTTGCTCTTAGCATCATTTGGCTGCTTATTTTTGGCCTAATTTCATTCCCAATTTCCTTGTTACTTCTCATCATCCACCTCATATAATGTGCTTCCGCTCATGCATGATAGACACATTTTGCTCCATCACCATTTAACTTTTCCTGTTCTGTGAAAGCTGTCATTTCTTTTTTACCCAACCGTTTTTTATCACCTCTGTGAGAAGTCATACGCAGTCAGAAAACTAAATGTAAACTATAAACCTCTTCAAAATGATGTTTAACAACAGATAATGGCCAACTAAATATTTACTGATGAGCAGAGCGAGTGAAAAAACAATGCTTTAAAAAATCAGCTCTTCAATATTAGATTATGAAGTGATCGGTAGTATTTCAGATCTATAGCTGATGACTTGATACTTTTTCTAATGGAAAATGTTTTATAAATATGTTACTGGAACATTTCAGACTGATGTGATTAGCTATTTTTCAGAAGTCAAATAATGTATGTTATTTTGATATAATAAGGTTTAATATAGGATCTCACAATTCTAATGCAACGTAAAGCTTGAACAAGCTGAATATATTTATATTGAAACCTAAATAATTTTGTGTTTTCTGAATCAGACAGATTTTAGTCCAAATACAAATGGATTAGTAATTAGAAATCATACTCTTTGTTCAATTTTTTCACTAGAAAAAGGAGAGGACTTACCTACATGGTCTATAATCTTGCAAAGAACATCTAGATCATAACTCTGAAATGCCTTTCGTGCTATAATAACTTTATCTGCTGAAGTCTGAATTATTTCCAAAGACTGTGAAGAAAACTTTCTATGAAATTTGGTATCACTCAGATAGGAAAAATTCCTATACTTCTATCCTAAATGCATATATGAAAGAAAAATATAAGTGCCTCAGAATGAATCTTTTAAAATATTTTAACAAAATTTCTGTTTTTCAACACATCTAAGGAGACAATATTTCAGCACAAATCTTCCTGGGCTGTTCCTACATTAAGAGGAACACCGGGAGCAAATTGAAGGAGATGATCCTTGTCCTCTTCTCAGCACTGGTAAAACACATCTGGAGTGGCCAATCCAGTTCTATTTCAATTTCCCCAAGAGAGATATGGACATATTCAAGAAAATCCAGTGAAGGGTCATTAAGATAATTAAGGTTCTGGGACTAATGGCAGGCAAGGAGAGGCTGAGAGAGGCTGAACTATTTAGCCTCACGGTGAAGAATTGTGGGGTGTTGGTAGAATCTTATTCATATGCATAAATATCTGATAGAAGGGAGTAAAGAAGACAAAGCCAGACTTCTGGGCGAAGTGTGTACAAACTGAAAAGCAGAGAATTCCCTTTAAAGACGAGGAGAGGCTTTTTTACTATAAGGGTAGTCAAGTACTCCAACTGGTTCTCCGGAGAGGTTGTAGAGTCCTTGGAGATTTTCATAGATTGCCCAATTCTAAGCAGGAGGTTTGAATTAGACGGTCTCCAGGGATGCATTTCAGCCTCAACTACTCCTTGACTCTGTAGGGTTTTAAATTCAAGATAATATAGAAAACTTGTTTCCAACCTATTTTGGTGTAGAGACTTCTTAGTTCATCTCTTGAGATGGATTATGAATATTTTTATTACTATTACTATTTGAAGCACACAGTTTTATGTGTCCTCTTCAACAGAATGCAATACAGAGGTTTTGCAGAGGGATGGTTAAGGGAAGGAAACAAAGAAAAAGAATCACAGCCATTGTCAGAAGACATTAATCATATTGAGGAAGAGATGAGGGAGAAACACATTCCAGAGAGTAAAGTTCAGCACCCATATGTTATTCACGTAAATATATTTGTGTATTGAGATATTGGGAATCACCAAGTATGGGAGAAAAAAAAACCCTGAGTTTATGCTATTAAAAAAAAAACATATTCAAAGAAAAAGGTTTCATATTGGATTAGACCAGTAAAGTAGAAAGTAGAGCAAATATTCAGTGGTATTCTGAGGTTTTAAAGTTGTGATTAAGAAACAACATAAAAAGATTCAAGTGATTTAATATGAGAAGCAGAGATGGCATGTACATTTGCTTATACTATGGCCTCATTTGTGATAGAATTTCATAGAAACATAGAATACTTAGAGTTGGAAGGGACCTTTAAAGGTCATATAGTTCAACTTCCCTGCAATGAACATGGATATTCACAGCTAGATCAGGTTGCCCAGGGCCTGATTCAGCCTCGCCTTGAAAGTCTCCAGGGACGGGGCATCCACCACTTCTCTGGCAATCTGTTCCAGTGCCTCATCAACCTCACTGTAAAAGACTTTTTCCTTACATTCAGGATAAATCTACCCTCTTTGAGCTTGAAACCATTTCTCCTTGTTCTATCACTGCAGACCCTGCTGAAGAGTCTGTCCTTCTTTCCTGTAGCTCCCCTTTAGATACTGAAAGGCTGCTATCAGATCACCTTGCAGCCTTCTCTTCAGGACTCTGAGATGTTTCTCATAGACTTGTGGGTATCAGGTTCCTCAGGTGGTCACAAACCTGATTTTCGCTTACAGTGGGAGGGACCTTGCTTCCCCAGCCCCCTCCTGGCCAAAGCAAACATTTGAGGGCTGTGTGATGAGCAGTTATCTGAGAAGACCAAGGCAAAAAAGTTGTTAAGTACATCAGCCTTTTCTTTGTCTGTAGTTAGCAGCTTGCCTGTGTCACTCACTAGGGGGAATACACCCTCCTGGACTTTCCATTTTTGGCTGAGAAACTGTAGAAGCTTTTCTTGTTCTTCTTGGCCTCCCTTGCCAAGTTTAGTTCAAGCTGGGCCTTGGCTTTCCTGACTCCATCCCTACACAGCCTAGCAGCCTTCATAATCCTTTAATTTTCCAATATTCCTTAAAAGATCATGTGGAAGTTGGAGTCATTTTAAAGTAGGACCTTTATGGTGTTAGAATTTATTCCTCAAGGCACATTTCAATGTCAAATCTACCTGTAAGTCTCATGAGGGCAAGTGCTTGTGCATACTTTCTGTTCCTTACTACCAAATCTGTGGTGGGTTTTAATGCCAGAGTAAGGGAGAAATGAATTGTACTGTGAATACAATATATGCAACATATTTCTAGGAATAACGTTTACAATACAAGCAGTTCATAAATTCTGTGCGTAGTAATTGTAAACATGTTTTCCACTTCCAACCAAGGTTTTAGCTATAGATTTGCATGCTTACTGGTGAAGGGGTTGTGGGCAGTATAGAAATCCTAGTGACCTCTAAGCAGAAGAATATAATTGGTATTGACAAAATATATTTAACAATTTGTGGCATTACAAATATATTTCCTGAAAACAACTAGAATAAGCTTGTGTCTTAACTGAGTCAGTGGTAATACTTATGAGAGATGCATGTATTTATTTATGATAGAACAAAATTTATTATTTTATTTCCTCTCCATAGAATGTGAAATGAAAAGCTGAGACTCAGGAGGGCTATAGAAATCATTAAAAAGTCAAGATTTTTTTCAATAGTTGTGAAAAATCCTGTTCGCCTAATAAATGCATAAGCATGTGCATTCATTGTTGTGCATACAAGTAAACACTAGACCACTGCAAAAAAGAAATACAAAGCAAATTTTTAAGGAGAAATTTTAGGTAAGCTCTTGCTACTTAATAGACCTATTTTAAAAAATATATGAAAGCTGGACATTGTGTAAGATTAAATGGCTCATCCGTATTCTAAATATCATGTATGTGATCAAGAATACTCTTTTAGCTAACAAGTGTGATCACATTAAATTTAAAAATATAGATATTTATACTCACAGGACCTGATAAAAAAATATGAAATGTCTCTTGAAATTCTAACAATTCAGTGACTATGCAGAAAACCAACTGCTTCTGAAAAAGAGAAAAAATGAAGAAGAGGATGTATTATAACTTTGGCATTTCTATGTTCAATTTATTTTCATGTCCTAATTTAAAACATTTAGATCTGCCTGGTTAGAAGTCTTGGACAAGCAATAGTATTGAGAAATTGGTGAGGATTTCCTTTCAAGTTACACAAGGGAGCTTGATAACAAGACCCAATAACTCAAATAATATAAAAATATTTGGAAGTAATCCTCTATGAGAATTCACAAACTCCATAGCAAGGTTTGTATTCTGGAAACCTTTTGGAAAAGTCTGGAAATAGATTTTCTGAAACATATTCTCAAAGTAGGGTGAACACAAGTGTACAGGTAGGGGCAGAGCTGACTATACATAAAAATATTTCAGGAAAGTTTAGGGGAACTATAAAATTGAATATGCAATACTTTTGTCCAGAGACACTGTCACTGTCAAAAGTATGAGACAACTCAGTAACAACTCAGGGGCAACGTTCTTGCAACCTTATAGTTGCAGCTGTATCTAAGGTAGTATCAAGGATCTCCTCCTGATAGCCTTTCTTTGCTGGCAGGTCTTTGTCTGTGAAACAGGATTGAGGAGAAAGAAGTGACAGATGCTTTAAGAGGTATAGCACAAGTTCAACACTTGACAGTTCTTGAAAACTGTGACATGGAATGAAAAAGAAAAATGTTTGGGGTTACAGTCATTAGTATCTACTATAATTCGGTGCTGAGAAATAATATGAGGATAAATTAACAGGTAGTACTGATAAGAAGACAATCCAGAGCAGTAGAAGAAAAGCTGAGGTACTGAAGCAAAAAGTGGGAACTCAGAAACATGCTTCTAATGTGGGAATAGCAAAGGTCCCTAGTGTCTCTGAGATGGGTGAGGTACCAAGATCAAACTGGATGAGACCACTATCTGCCAGGGAGGTACCAGTCAAGAGCACCTCTTTCTCTGCAGTCTGCTGAGTTGTCTAGTCATACAGATCAAGTCATGAGATAAATTATGTCATTTACTGCTGTGAGATACTCTTCTGTGAGCTCACTACTAGATTTAAAACTCTTACAGCATTTATGATTTTATGGAAATGTTCTGACAGAGAAGAATACTTTCTACTACTTGTAAGAGGAAGTCTATAGCAGCACAAACATTCAAGCTCTGAAGACTTAAATAGAGATGGAGATATTAGTAAAAATCTTTACCAGACATTCCTTCAAGGACCTTTTGAGCGTGATCTGCTATTCCTGTTGCTGCACTATATTATAACAGCAATGAACCTAGCAGACATAGTGATCTTGCAGGAGGAAAAAATCTTGTAATCAAGAGACATTTAAATTTCACACCTGTGGCCAAATACTTAAAGTTTCGAACAGGTAAAAGTCCATTTGGCAGTCCTCCCTCTCTCAAAATTTAAATTTATCTGAGTCCCTTTATTTGTTTGTTCAGCACAGTATGGATGTTACAGAATGGAAGATGATACTTGGCAGTGCTGAAAACAAACTAGTCTGTGGATTGCTACAGGTGTTAGCTGAGAGCACTGACAAGGAACTGAAGAGGAGTTATGAAAGCTTTATTGTCTAAATATTCAACTGACATTGCAAGAAGACTTGAGAAACACATACGTGTCCTAAATTATTCCACCGGGGGATAAGAGTTTTGTTTATAACAAATGCAACAGAAGTCAAGATACTGCATTTTCAGTGCATCTAGCTGGAAAAGCTTGATAAAGTATTTTGACTTTGTAAAAAGTATGAAAACCTGGGAAGATCATTTTTTTGTTATCCATATCCATGCATAACTCTAGTAATGTATCCATGTCTGGATGATGAACTGGAAAGCTAGCAATCAACTACCACAAAGGGACTAATAATGATACATAAATCTAACAACTCATTAAAAAATCATGCTACATATTTTCAAGAAAAGAAAAGTCATTTTAACAAAAGAAGAACAAACATTAAAAAAAAAAACAAACATGGGAACAAAAACGTTCTAACGTTGCAATTCTCAACAGATGAAAAGATGAAGATGATTTATTTAAATATTTATGTTTACACAGGAAAAAAAAGAATTCTTGTTTACGTAAAAATGTCTTGGCTATGATTTTTATCTTATCCTCAGAACCCAAATATAATAATTATTGAGATCGATTCTTCAACATGTAAGAATCCTTTGAGATCCTTTTGTATTTTTCTAGATGACATTCTAGGTGCTTCAGTGATAGGCTATTATTTCTCGTTCCTTAGATTTCATTAATTTCTTACTCTTTTAAGAAGGTCTTAATACAAGGATCTCGTCTTTATTTTCTTTATCTTTTTTTCCAGGAACCGTGTGGAGCTCTGGCTTCATGAGCACAAACAAGACTAAGGTTTCCTTACTGTCCTGATGTGAACACAGTTTAAACATTTATATTTTGCTAAAGTATGTGTATACACAAACAAGCTTATGGTAAAGAACTGTGTAATTTGAGATTGTTTCAATTAAAGTTAGTTCAGAGCTAATTGGTATATGTGATTTCACAAAGTAATAATTTAAACCACTAAATTATCACTCTCTTCCTCATTGAAAGTGATACTCATGACCACATAATAAAATACTTTATGGCCTGTTGTTTGGAGCCATAATTCCCCTTTGCTCTAGTAGGAGGAAACCACAAGTCTTTCCACTTAGCTGCCATTAGGATATAGATTGCATTCCCGGACTTTATGCTGCGATTAAAAAACCTGACAGCCTCTCATCCACAGATGGCAGAAGCCTCTAAAGCTGTTGAACTGGCACTCTCTCAGTTGGCTTTTGATCTGGTTGTTCAGACATAAGAGCCTTTTTAAGCAGAAAATAAAATAGGCTGCTCATGTTCAGTTAGTATAAAACTCTTTTTTGATAGGGCTTTGTGTCTTTATGTGTTCCTTCAGCTGCTTTTAATTAATGCTTTGAAGACACCGTGTATTTTGGATTCAAGGGGTAAAATAACTTTTTAACTCAACTCCATATTAAGCATCTTGAGTGCAAGCAACAGCCATTTTTTTTTTTACTTGCCACACAACAGTTTATTAATAAATCTCTTGAAATAGATACAGATTTTGTCATTTAGTAAGGAATAGAATTCCAATCTATTTACAGTTGTATGGAGAGCCACATGGAGAGCTTAAAGCAGACTAAACGTATAAATAAATATAAAGCTTTTTCATGGCTTTGTATTGAGCAGCCATTAAACTTAAGGGGCTATGGGAAAGCCCAGCAGCACAAAGCCTATAATTTGCAGAGAACTTCATCCTTCAGGATGAATCCCTGGGCAGTAAATATTTGCATTACTATTTTTTCATTGGTTATTCAGTGTGTGGGGTGCAGAGCAGCATTCAGCATAGTGGTCTTCAGCAGTAAGGCAAAAAAGTTCCCTGACTTGGGAAAATATGTAAACAGGATAAAAGAACTCCCGCCTAGTACACACCAATACAGAGCACACACTTTTCACTTCTCAAAGAGAAAGTGCTAAATGGATTGGAGAGAGCATCCAACAGCAAGACATGCAGGTATAAATTATAAATGTGCACAATAAGTAGGCTAAGGCAGCAGCAATGCTGCCATATTGCCTGCTTTGCTGATTACTGTAGTATTTTCTATTCAAATAAGATAAAATAAAACACACAAAGGAGTTGCATTCAAAATATAGGAAGGGTCAAATCACCAGAGAAATTAGTATTTGCTAGGGAGCAGCAGGGCATATGGAGCTTGGGGACAGTGGGGACACCTAGGGCAGGGTCCAGCAGCAAAGGCCTGTCCCACCACCCTTTCTTCGAGTACAGAAGCCAGGGCCATTTATACAGCTGCAGCCTAGGCACCTTCTTGAGGTCAGGGATGGGCTGAGGGAAGGAAAGGAGGCCACAGGAATGGACAATGCAGAGCTGTGGGGAGCTGCCCAGCCATGCTGTGGCCTCACTGGAACAGAGAAAGTCAGCCCTGGGGCTGGTGTGGACTGCCAAGGCCTGGACAAGGCTGGTAGCCCCAAGGGGATAGGCCTAGGAGTACGACCTGACCTTAAAACAAAGTCTTGGTCTTTGCTACTTGGCAGAGTTGCTGGTGTAAGGCAACTGATATACCATGGCCTGAACTGATAATCAACCACTTGGTGAAGGAGGTGGCTGGACCAGGAAGCAAAGGTGCAAGCCATTCACCTGTGCTTCCCATGTAACCAAAAGAGGTGAAAAAAGGGGTAGACCCTGGGCTCATTTAAGGGCTACCCTCCAAAAGGAGAGTGTCTCTTGGATGAGGGTTGTTTCCTGCAAAGGAGCGTTCTGTAGCTAGAGACACTATCACCACCTGGCTGAGTCAGCTTTTTCCTATTTATGATTACTTGTATTCCTAATGACATTTTGCCTGGCATTGGAAAGAACTGACAAGCAGTTTCACTGCTTCTGAGATCCAACAGCTAGTCCCAGGACAATTTTGTAATAGGAGTAAGGGTTTCTTCCCATTTTTATTGACAACAGAAGTTATAGAAAAAAGTATGCCTGTTGTTCACTTCGCCGGGAGTGAGACTTTATGGGGACACCCCTCAAGATGAATACGAGGGTCTTCAGGACAGTAAGTAGTACATGTATTCAAGAGAGGAGTCTGAACTTCTGTACCTTGAAAAATCTCCCCTTAGGGAATATAGCTTGAAAATAGTTTTGCACTCATCATACTGAAATGAACAGTGAAAAAAAAAAAAAAGCTGAGAGGAAACTGTTAAAGGATGAAAGATGTACTAATTCCCACTGCATATCCTAAATTAGCATTTAATGAAAAAAATAATGGAATAAGTATTGTTGAGTAGTGCACTATCACGTCCTTGAATGAAGCACTCAACTATGAAAGAAGTATGTAGCCAACAGAGAGTGAACTTAGAAAAAGAAATAATCTGGAGACTAATCAAATAATTAACTTTTTCTTTGTAAGAAATTTTGTGCAAAGATCATATCATAGTGGGAAAATGCAGTAATATCTGGCTTAATAAAAATCCAACATATGCAAGCAGTTATCTTGCTGTTATGACTGTAATCCAAACATTTTAAATAATCTCTGAGTTGTTTAAAAATTTGATAAAGTATTTATAAAGATCAATTAGGAGAATTGAAAGTGTTAGCAATTACCAAAACTTGCAGTAGCATATTTGGAAATGTTTTTAATGTAACTAGCCTAGAAGATATTTAGCTTTGATGTGCAATCTTATCTTAAGCTGCTTATCAAACATGAAAACACCCTCCAAAAGGTAACAGATGTTTTAGTATTCTGACCACAAAGCAGTGTTGGAGTCATACAGAGGCTGACAAATCCTTGTTGTACTCCATTGCGCTGCAGTAGAATTGAATGGATTCACAAAGAACTGAAAGGACTGATGTATGCACAGAGCTGGTAGCCCGCTGAGGTTCGAATGAGAGTAGAAGCAGAGAAGAGCTATCTGGTGGAAGAGCTAAGAACTAAGCATCTTTCCCCTCATCTTCCCCTATGGGCTTGTATGTATTTGAGGGCTTAGTTTACAAATGTATTTCCTAATCTTTACAACATGTCTGCTTCTGACAAGTATATACTCACAGTGTTCATCTCATCACAGCAGCTCCTAGAACAAGCAGAGGCCAAGCATATCTCATTGTGGGTCCCAAGATACTGGTTTTCTCATCATGAAGATCAGAAATGCGGACAAGACTGCATTGAAGCTTCTTTGCTTCACAAAAAAAATATATATATACATATATAAAGCATGGGTGAATCTGCTGAATGAATAAACATCATTCTGATGTGGGATTAGAATGCCGAGATATCCAGTTGCAGAGACTTAGAATTACTACTTGAATTACCAGTTTACGTACAGCCCTTTGTAAGTGAGGTAACGAGGAGAAGACCAAGGTGTTAAAGAGAAGTAAAAAGATTAAAAAAAGATAAATATATTGGGCTGATCTCCTTAACACTGTCTGAACATACATTGAGAATTACAGTATTAACCCTTCCTGTCTCTCTGTAGATTTTTTCTATGGCCTTGATTTTCATTAATGTATTCTTGCAAATATTTCATGGTCACTGCATACTAGGCAGTGGAGTAATACTTCAACAGGCATTATTCTAATCTTATTTTCAGCTTGTTCCCAAATTCTACTGCTTTTTAGAATTTTTTTTTAACAACTTAAATGAATTACGTGTACAAAACATAGTTTATTTTTTCAGACAGCTTGTGAACACTTTTTCTTTTCCTACTTGGACAGAGCTACTGCAGAATGTCCTTTTCTTCCCCTAGAAAAAGCTGGATATCGTCCTTTCAACTTGCACTGGACTATTGTATTGTGAAGATTCTGATTTTCTTAGCATTTTCCTATTAAGTTTCAACAACTTGAAAAGCAAACAAAGAAAAATGGAACTGATTTTGAACATGGTTGAACTTGAGAAAATGACATTTCTGAGGAAACAATCACCAACATGCAAATTAGGTCACTATATTTGTCTCATATTTAGCCTAGCCTTACTTTTCAGAAAGGAATAACTTGGAAGCTGTGCTTTGCCATTCTCTCTCATGCCAATCAGATATTTGGTATTTGCCTTCTATTTAAAATTCTGTTACCTGTTAGTATGCTGACTGTTGTTGCTGACCTTACAGAAATGCTTTAAAAGCCATGCTTCAACTTTTTTTCCCCTTTGCTGTGCATATTAGGAGTTGTTTTCAGCAATTACATTGCTGTGAAACCAAGAAAGCCAGTTTATGGCTTTAGCAGAACTGGTTCTGCAAATTTGTGTTTTAACAAATACCGTTTTAACAACTGCTCTCCTATAGTCTCAGTTCTTAGAATTTTTCATATTTCCCTGTGACTTCAGCCATCTTAAACCAAAGTCACTCCCCTGAAGTGACTCCTGTAAAATGGAATTCTGCGATTGTTTTCGAAGCTTCTCCACTGCATATGCCCCTTTTTTGTCTCCTATCTGACATTTTACATTCACAGAATGGCTTGAGTTGGAAGGGACCTCAAGGATCATCAAGTTGTAACCCCCCTGCCACTTTAAGTGTAGCTATCTGCTAGATCAAGTACTAGGTCGTATTGTCCAGGGCTCCGTCCAACCTGACCTTAAATACCTCCAGGAATGGGGCATCCACAGCCTCTCTGGGCAGCCTGTGAGGCAGAACCGCACCACACTCTCAGTAAAAACTTCCCCCTGAAATCTAACCTAATCTAAATCTAAATCTCCCTTCCTTTAGCTTAAAACCATTCCACCTTGTCCTATCACCATCCACCCATGTAAAAAGTTGATTTCCCTCATGTTTATAAACTCCCTTTAAATATTGGAAGGCTGCAATGAGATCTCCCTGGAATCTTCTCTTTTCCAGGCTGAACAAGCCCAGTTCCTCCAGCCTGTCTTCATGGGATATGTGCTCCAGCCCTTGGATCATCTTTGTGGCACTCCTCTGGACCCTCTCCAACAGCTCCACATCTTTTCTGTGTTGGGGGCCCCAGACTTGGACACAGTACACCTACTCATGAGGGCAGAGTAAAGAGGGACAATCACCTTCCTGTCCCTACTGGCCACCCCACTTCTGACAGAACCCAGGATACCATTGGCCTTCTGGGCTGCAGGTGAACAGTGCTGACTCATGTTAGGTTGTTCATCAACCACGACCCCTGAATCCTTCTCAGCAGGGCTTGCTCTCAAGGAATTCTTCTCCCAGTCTGTGTACATATCTGGGATTAACTTGACCCAAGTGCAAAACCTTGCACTTTGCTATGTTAAACTCATTAGGTTCACAGTTCTCAGTTTGGTTTGTTTGTTGAATTTTTGGGATGGTTTTGGGTTTTTGCGGGTTTCTTTTTTTTTTTTTTCGTGTTTTTTCTTTTGAGAGAGAGACAGAGAAGGGGCTGCAACAGAAAAATAGTCTGGTTAATTTTCAGACATTTTCTTGTTTTTTATTTTTCTCTTACTACTCTGACTGTAAGTATTTCTTAGAGAAATGAACGTAGTGGGAGAGATATGAAAAACAGTTATAATGAAACCCCAAACGACTTGTAAAACCACACTTCAGAATGTTGCTTAAGCAGGATATACATTGGGGTAGCATAAAATGTTTAGTAGCTTTTGGAACAAGTTACATAATTCACTCATTGCTTGATCTGCTCAAAGGAGAAAAAATCAAAACAAATTTAAAAAAACCCCAGAGCTACCCAAATCTCTTGAGGAGAAATGTGTTAGCCTGCTATACCAGAGCTTTTATTTCCCAATATGCACAAAACTAATTAATGTTAATAAGTAACCGTAACTGGTTTAGTTATTTAGGATGTACAGTTATTAAGGGATGAACGCCATTTCAATAATGTGTCATTGTTTTCTCTGATTTCATCATGGTCGTCAGCTCAGAGCATCACAATTTGCCAAAATAATTGCAGATCCTTTCAGAAATTTCTTGTCCTCAAGAAGGGAATTTTCTGAATTTACTTACAGAACAGAACATCTCTGAAATTAAATTGTATCCATAACTGTTTTTAAACATCATCAGTGTGCCTGGCATGTTACACTGAGAATTTTCAGAATATTCTGCTGGGTGAAATGTTGAAATGTTAATAGTAATATTATAATTTTCACTAAATCCTATAACAATTTAACAACAACGTACAAAGACTCCATAATACAGCTTTATGAGTGAGAGGGAAGGATACTGTAGTCTAACAGTAATCCATCAATAATATGGATAAGAGCATGCAGACATACTACCTGGAAGTTCTGAGAGATTATCTTTGTCTGTTTCAAAGAACCCTTTTCTGTTACAGGCGACCTTCATACATGAATACAGTGTTTACTCAAATTCTTTATATGTCCCATCAAGTGCTTCATAAAGCATTAATCAAACATGAAAATAATCAACTAAAAGATAAATAAACCAAGTAAATCTTAAGCAAATATTTCAAATGGCTGTGGGAATGAGTTCCCAAGTTCATGTGTGTTTTGAGGGTAAGACCAGCAAGATGAGTTAGGAAGTATTACATGTGAACACTTTTCTTTCTAAAATGTAGTAAGATTTTGAAGCAGAAGAACTGAACAGTAAAACAGCCCAGAGACACCTCAGTTGGATTAGAGCAACAGAAAGGAGAAAAAAAAAAGAGGCACGAAAGTAGTAAACTACCTTTTGGAGGTACATGGAGCATAAAGCAGTTCAGTAATAGCCTTGCCTGCACTTTGATGGTTGGTAAATATTACAATGTGTCTAACAAAGGATATTAAAAAAACCTCTTCTGTTCAAAGAAAATGTGAGCATATGCCCCATTATTTCATAAAATGAATAGCAAATGTGAGTCCTATTTGGGAGTTTTATTAGCTTTGGCACATTGCACGTGGCACTGCAATGTGTGTTTTGTGTTCTATTGAGATTAATTTTGAAAATAGCAAAAGCAAAACTAATCAAACACTTGTTTCTCCACAGCCTTTATTTCCTAGTTGCTATATGCAGCCGATTGCAAGTGGACATTAGTGTGATATTAGTCTGGGGCACAGAATGTGAAATTTTGATTTAATAATACTCTCCTCATTTGTTCAAAGATTAAAAAATATCACTGGATTTTTTTTGCCTTGAGGGATAATTCATATTATTTGTACTCATGCAAGCTTTTGGGGGACTGGAAAATTCTGAAATAAACTGAAAAGAGTGACATTGTTTTACATAGATACACTGAACAGAGCTACAGTTATTCCTGTTTTAGTTGATGCTGATAATGATTTCTACTACTGGTATGCCAGATTGTCAAGCTTAAATACATATAGCATCACAGGCTGTCCAATACACAGTAAATTGCACAGGGTTTTTTGCCATTTTCAGAATACGCTATTAAAAAATGAGACAGCAAAGAAATTTTGCTCATTCTCACCCGGTTACCAGCATATGTGTGTATGAAAATATACAATATAGTTTCATATATTCTCTGCAGGTGATCTATACATACATATATGTCTTATTATCTTGCAGTATATAACATATAATAAATCTGCAATATATATGTTGTATTGTATATACGGGTGTAGATATATGGGTACATATATAGACACCTATAACTTCTGCCTGTTTTGCCTAGCAGCTCTAGGGTTGTTCCGTGTCTCATAGAAAAATATATGCATTCCCAGAATGTTACGTACATGAATGAATTTTCCAAATACTGCTCTGTTTAAATACAAGTTTTCATTGTGTCTCCATCACTATTGAGAAATCAAATGAAGTTGAAGATTCAACAAACTGGGAAAGAGAGGAAGAATGTTATTTAAGCTATAAATACTAATCTGACATACTGGAATGGAAACTTTTTATTCTAATTTTTTGACCTTGAAATAGTCTCTGCTCTCATCTGTAGTTCAGTTCTTCTCACTCACCAGTCAGGTTGCCCAGGGCCTCATCCAACCTGGCCTTGAACACAACCTTGGCCTTGGGCACCGTTATTTAGTGAGAGATGTTTGTATCTATGACAGAGGTTAGAAGTAGGTGGTCTTTAAGGTCCCTTCCAACCCAAGCCATTCTGTCATTCTATTTTTTGACTAAATATTTGCATTTTGTCATTCTTCCTAAAGCTCTTTAAATACATTTGGGGGCATACAACAAAGAATATCATCACAACTCTGACGTGTTGATATGAACAGTACTGCTCTGCAGTACCTCCTTAAATTCACTTACTTGAACTTCAAGGGGTCTGGAAATTGTGGTTATTTTTTCTGCTTGTGATTTTCTCATTTATTTGATTTTGCTATTTTTTTCCTTTTTCATCTACCAAAGAGGAAGACTGAGGCAGTTTCTGCTATGAATCAACAATTTAAATCCTAAATAAAGGATCCAAATCAGAAGATTGGGATTTGAACAACCAATCAATTTCGACATAATTACTTTGCCACACAGCAGCTGCTGGGAAGTTATATTTTTGTTGCCATGCCTCACACCTGGGCCAATAATTCCTAGGAGAAAACTGTAGTACATATTATGCAGCTATTATGAAAGAATAATAACAATTATGCAAGATAGTTTGAATTTCTTGAGCGTGCTGAAGTGGCATAAAAATGGCAGAGGAGGTAGGATGCTTCCGTTTTTGTTTGTTTGACTATTTTTTCAGCAGTTGCACTGCAGTCTAAAGGGAAGAGGAAGTTTCTTACATATATCTTGTCCTGATATATATATATACTGTAGACATTTGGTATAGCAATAACTGTCATTTATTTATTTACTTTAATGCAAAAGTTAAACACTTATTTAAGTAAAACAAGTGAGATATCTTGATGCTTTCAATTTGGCAACTGACAAATATGTAATATTTATTTATTTTTTGAAATGGTAATCAGACTTACTGAGAGATGTGAAATTTGTTTCACTTCATGCTTTTCTTTAATCCTATACTAAATGAAACTGTTCTTGTTTACCTCATTATAAAAGAAACCATCTTCAATCCAGTACAGTATATTATAAATAAAAAGAAAATATTAGAATTTCTATTGATTCATTGACAGAGGTAAATTCAGTTGAAAACTTGCATAAATGGAAGGTAAGATAGCACTAAGTAATGATTTCCACCCTCAGACTATAGTGTCTTTACAGGGATTGAGTGGGAAGGTAATATAATTTTGAATGCTGCAACATTAGATGCGTAAAATGATGATTAATATTTAGATAAGTTTCCCAAAAGGAAAGAACAGATAATGCAATTAGAACTGACTGTGATAGGCATACTGCAAACCACAACTGCGAAAACACCAGAACTGCTACCTGGTTACTAGCCAAACAAAAAATATTTTTATTTAATCTTAGTATAATAAAAATATTTTGACTCTTCCTCAGCTATGCCCTCATTCAGTGGAAAGCTATCATGTCATTTCCCCTCTGTTGCCCCACAATGGTAAAATCATTGCAGTTAGTATTTAGGGTAAGAAGATGATTTAAGGAAACTCATGTGGAAAGAGCTGTCTTGCAACTTGCAAATAGGGTTTGTCAGCTAGTAGAAGACAAGCACCTATTATTAGCTTTTACAGCAGGCAGGATATAAATGTCTATTCTTTTTTTTTTTTTTTTTTTTTTTTTCCTGAAAGGTGAAATGAAACTTTTCAGTTTCACTAGAGAAGATTCCTGTCACAATTTGAAACAGTGCTATATGTGGAAGCTACTGCTCTACCAACTGTCATAGTAAGTGATATTTTGGGGCCACATTGTAACCCAGTTGATGAATAACTCACAACCTTGACCAAAATACTTTCCGTGAATTAAAATTACGTAAGCACTTACAGCCTAAATTCATCTTATTCCCTGGAGGGTGCGGAACCTCTGGAAGATCTCTAAGCTGTTTAAGAAAGACAAACATAGAGCAGATTATAGGTGTGACACTTTGCATAAGAATTAAACGGGGAACTTAAACTTGAGCACATTTCTAACTCTTGAGTTCTGCTGCTAGATAGGAACATTCAGCTAACATTCTTGCAACCCAAGGTAGTCAACTGGATGAAATATTTTGTCCAGTGTTCTTAGCCCACCTTGCAGAAAGAGATGCTGTCATTTCTCCTGCTGTACGCTGTTAAACTTGTTCATAGAATCATAGAATGGCCTGAGTTGAAAAGGACCTCGAAGATCATCGAGTTTCAATCCCCCTGCCATGGTGCAGGGTCACCAACCGCTAGACCAGGCTGCCCAGAGCCACATCCAACCTTGCTTTGAATACCTCCAGGGACGGGGCATCCACAACCTCCTTGGGCAACGTGTTCCAGGGCATCACCATTCTCTGAGTGAAAAACTTCCTCCTAATTTCTAACCTAAATCTCTCCTGTCTTAGTTTGAAACCATTCCCCCTTGTCCTATCACTATCCACCCATAAACAATCCTTCCCCCACCTGTTTATACACTCCCTTCAAGTACTGGAGGGCCACAATGAGGTCTCCCCAGAGCCTTCTCTTCTCCAAACTAAACAAGCCCAGTTCCTTCAACCTTTGTTCATAGGAGAGGTGCTCCAGCCCTCTGATCATCTTGGTCGCCCTCCTCTGGACCTGTTCCAAAAGCTCTGTGTCTTTCTTGTGCTGGTGGCCCCAGGCCTGGACGCAGTACTCCAGATGGGGCCTCATAAGGGCTGAGTAGAGGGGGACAACCACCTCCCTCTCCCTGCTGGCCAGCCC
Organism: Numida meleagris; assembly: GCF_002078875.1. Classification (NCBI taxonomy): domain Eukaryota; kingdom Metazoa; phylum Chordata; class Aves; order Galliformes; family Numididae; genus Numida; species Numida meleagris. Next base: position 64,235,123 of record NC_034411.1, read on the forward strand.
TCTTTTAATGCAGCCGAGAACATAGTTGGCCTTTCAGGCTGCCAGTGCACACTGCTGGCTCATGTCCAGCTTCTTGTCCACCAGCACCTCCAAGTCCTTCTCCACAGGGCTGCTCTCAAGCAGTTTGTCCCCAAGTCTGTATAAATATCTGGGATTGCCCCGGCCCAAGTGCAACACCTTGCACTTGGTCTTCTTAAACCTCATTGGGTTCACATGAGCCCACTTTTCCAGCCTGCAAACTTGCTGAGGGTGCACTCGATTCCATTGTCTATGTTGCTGATCAAGATGTTGAAGAGCACAGCTCATCCCTTCATTCATTCCTTCAGTGCTGGAAGTCCCAAATTCTGACACTAATTCTTCCTTTAAAAGCCATCTTGGATGGTTTTGACAGGTGATACCTTGAAAATATGAACACTTTGGAGATTATTGTTCTGAATTATGCTTAGATTATATGTAAGATTTTCTCAAATTCATCATTGCTACAAGTGTGAGATGTAGCTTTGATTTCCTGGGTTAACTAGGGGAAGGTGAAGGAAACAACAGCCTATCCTTACCACAGCCTGTGGAAACAGTTTGCTGCAGTTTAAAAAGCATCATGCAAAACTTTGTGAAAGCCTATATATGAGACAAAGCAGGGAAAGCTGGCAAGACAGACCAGGGAAAAAAAGAGTTATTTTTGCCTGTACCATGTGCATCGGATATGTAATAAATTCAAAGAGATTGCTTTGTGATGCACTCTTCTACTGTGTCTTTTTTCATCTTTAAATAAATAATACTTTTCTGAAATCTAGCTGGTTGCAGATAATTTTTTTTCTTTAAGAACCATAGAAAAAATGCTAGCATCATACTAGATCTCCAAAAGTCTTTTAGGAGGGTAAGGGGACAATGACTCTAAATTCCGGGCTGGAGGCAGAGAGGAATGTACTTCCTTACCTGAGAGAAACACGGTTATCCAACACCTGAGCTGAATACTTCAGAGGACCTTGTGAAGGACAAAGCAGTAGTAAATGGACATCACGGGAAATATTAAGTGTGTGAAAATATTACAAAAAGCATTCTCTTTATAAAAGAATCTAATGATCATTAATTCTCAGAGAAAGTCCTCCAGATTTCACAATAGCTGCACCACAGTCCTTTTGCATACTATGCATAATACTGTTTTAGGAGTACACAGCAGCAAACAAAAATATTGAATGTGAAGTTATATTCTTCAGAGCTTACATATCAAAGTATATTTTCACCTTCCTTAAGCTTATTTCATGGTTATTTCAACTACACAGCTGAAAATAACTCTCAATCTTGGAGCTATAATGTGACCTTAGCAAAATGCAGTACTTTACCTGTGTAAAAGAAGAAAACTCAAAAACCTGTTCATGATTTTAAGATCTGCTGTTGCCTGGCAACTCTGCTGAGGATGGTGGGATTTCTCTCAAGCACAAGCCAGCATGTAACTGGCTGGTGGAGGGCACAAGGATCTCCCTATGCTTCCATACCACCATTACAATAGATCCCTGACTATATGGGCACCTTTCAGAGGTCCAGCGGGGCACTCTTCACTATATACTTTATAAATTACTCCTTGTTGTTCCCTGAACTATTAGGAATTTGGCCTTCTCTGCCATTCTTGTGGCTAGAGAGCATGCCTGTAAACTCATTTGAATGATATTTATTGCTTGTGAATTTTGTCTTTTGGTTTCCAATTCTGTGGCACTGGAGTGCAGTTACTGGGAATATAACTGAACTCCTCTCAGAAATACAGCCACAGAAAAAACAACTGTAGTCAAATGAGCTCAACATTCAGGCATTCTTGCTTCTAACATTGGATTAAACCCCTGCCTCCAAAATCATCACACCACCACAGCTGTTCACCCACTATTCCACTTCTCCAGAATCCTAGATAGAGTTTCTCTGCAAGTGCACCTTATGAAATCTCTTTGCTGGTTAGAAATCACAGCATTTTATATATATTGTCACTGTTTTGCAGCATCTTACCAGTAGATTCTTTTCCCAGAAATATATTACTTCTCTAATAAACTTCGTGACTAGCCACTAGCCATTCCTCTGTGAAAAGCATGGGAATAGTGTCTCTTTGTTGGCTTTTTTATGTGTTTGAAAAAGTACTCAAATTTAACTAGACTATTTCTTTGTGGGAGTGAGGAGAAGGATTTGACAAGACTTTCTTCTCCTTTTTTTACCACAGTAATATAGAAATAGATAAGAAAAAAATGATTAATCTTTTGTCTAAAAAAGAAACAAACATGTACAGAATCCTTTCTCCTCTCAATCAATGCAGGACAGGCTTTGGATCTGAGACCACAGCACATACTTGGATTTTCACTTTGTGTACAACAAAGTTCAGTTTCAGTTTGAAACTTCCCTAAGTTTACCTGAAACCTCAAACCATGCTGTTTGAAAATCTTGGAAAATCTGGAATGAGTTTCAGGTCTTTTTATGAAAAATTTTAACACAGATTCTGTAGAAACCATGACATCTAAGCAGTACTTAATGTAACAGATATATGGTGAACCCAAGTGTCACATACAATAGCAGTATTTCAATACTTTATTTCATTTACACAAGACATTAGGAGAACGATTATTGATATTTTCAGACTTTCTCTCTTCTTCCACTCTTCACGGCTCTATGATTAAGGAATAAGCCATCAGATTTTTACAAGCTGGAGAGCAGGTTTTGAGCTGATAGCTACAAGTACCCATATGTAGATAAAAAGTGTTAATATATATCAATAAAAAAACCTCTTAGTTTTGTATAAATATTACTGGCTTTTTATTGTCAACTAGGAAATTTTATCAGTATAGAACAAGAAGAAAATAAAAAAAATCTCTATTTTAAAACTTTTAAAGTTAGTTTTGTAAAATTAATTGGAATTTGCAATAAACAAAAGAATGCTATTTTAACATCAAGTACTAAACTATTCTAAATAGAGCTAAAATGTCTATTAGCACAGTGGTCATGATTTTATTTCCTTTATTGTATTTTACCCTGCACAAACACAAGTTATATTAACTAAAAAATTAAGATGGGCAGCAGGTCTGCAGAAGATTTAGCATGAAAAGCAAGCATCTAATAGGAAAAAATAAAATTACTTTTCTTTTTGTGATGCTTAAGACTTGAGAGATCCAGGCTGATTTCTTGCCTTGTAACAGCTTTCAGTGCAGTGCTGAGCCCATGTCTCCAACAATATTTGGTCAGAAACTGGCACAACTGATCACAGAATTATAGAATCTCAGAATGGTTGTGGTTGGAAGGAACCTCTGGATGTCACTTGGTACAACCTTCTTGTTCAAGCAGGGCAACCCTGATCCTCTTGCCGAGCATCAAGTCCAGGTGGCTTTTAAATAGCCTGATACCTGGACCAGTTGCTTAGGTGTTTAGATGTTAATGCCCTGAATATTTCAGTAGGTTACTAAATTGAGCACAGTAAGGATACTTCCGGGTCACTTTTTCACCTATCCTCTCCTGAACTTCTCACATACACTTGTGAATACGCAGAGCACCTTACAACAGTGTAGTCTATATGCTTCCTGGAGAAAATGCTGCAAGAGTACCAGTAGCTTTTTTTTTCCAAATTCATGAATCAACTTCAATTGCAATAATTCTTACACTTTTGGCTCAATGCAGATATTTAACAGTATTTAACAAACAGGTGTCAGGATTCCATTGAAGCCAATTTAAGTAAATTTTCATTGCAACAATGTAATCCAAACAACCCTGCCAGTTTACGAATGTCAAATTATCTGTAGTTTGAAGGAAAGCCAAATTTCACAATATTCTGATATTGTTCCTGATAGGAACAAGACCAAAGAATAATCAGATGCTGAAGAGTCTTTTCTGTACTCAACTGTAATATTAGTCATTCTCATGTACTTTTCTCTAGCAGCAATACAACTTCCCCTCAGGCTGATGCTTATATTACCATTAGGTGTGCTGACATTCTAGTTACACAACGAGTGTATAACTTACATATACATACTTATATGTATATACTTATAAAGCATTTTCTCTCTACTGAGCTGCTGAGCTACCACTCGGTAGAAAACAAAAACATTGCTTGCATTGGGAATGGAAGATATTTCAACCTTTTATTATTTATTTTGTTCCTCATCTCACCATGTTTGGTTCCTCTCCTGTGGAGACATTTTTCTTGTCTCAGTTTGAATTTGGGCCACACTTGCTCTTTTCCAGTTTTTTTCTAGTTCATTGAACTTAATTCCTTAGTCTTTCCAGTTCAACTACTTTCCAAGTATTTGTGTTGTCCTTTCATAGAAATGTGTGCTCAGTTTTACTCACAACTACTTTCTGGTCCATCTCACATCATTTAATTTCATTTCGTTTTGCTACTTTTCCTCTTCCAAGTTTTACTCAGATTTCTTGTGTTCTGATCCCAGTTGGATGTAGTTAATTCTTTTTTTTTTCTAGTTTTTTCTCAAGTACATGAGAGTAAACTACAATTCATAAGATTTGAAATTGCAAAGGAATGCATTATTCATTATCAGTGAAGTAGAATGGGAACTGAACTATTTAAGCATAGATTTAGTAGATTGAACAGATAACAAAGAGAGAGAAATGCATGGGACTGTGAGAAAGATTAAACTAAATTACAAAAATGAAATAGGGAAACTAAAAGAAAGGAAATGATTCAGGGGAAACAGAGTAATAAATTAGTAAGAAATAAAAAAATGCAAAACCTAAAGATAAAGTAGAACACGAAAAGAGAGAATAAACTAGGCTTCATGAGAATCATTTTCAAAACACCAAGGAGAACATTGAACAGATTCAGTTGAAAGAGAAGTTCCTATGTAAATCAACGCAAAATTAATGGAAAGATAATGACATGAAAACAGTTATAGGATTTGGTTCTGCTTATGTAATCATAATGGAAATTGTCCAAAAAGAAATAAAACTGTAGTAATTGTACAGGTTTGCTGATCTATGTGCTGAAACAATGTATGGTGCTTTTTCAGGCACTATTGCAAAGCTCAGGGCACAACACTTGATTACCTGATGGTACTGTGTTCTGCAACAGTAGCTGTCAAAGAAGTTTACTTCTATATTTGTCTAGGAGACTTTCCCCTTTTTCTGTGAATCTGAAGACTCTGTGGTTCCCTACACCTTCATTACCTCAAGTGGAGATTATTGCACTTTTATCTACATGGGTCACACCTTCAAACCACTTAAAACTTGTAAGCTGGGTAGAACATGCCAGACCACTTATTAGCATTTTATGCCGAGCAGTTTGTTTTAACATTTTAAACCATATTTAAAATAGTTTAGGTATCAGCTAGGAAAAAAATATCACCTTATTTTCTGTCTCCTACACAGCTGAGGTCACCTGAGGTACTTCAGTTAAAAGCACTCTTCATGGTAATAAACAAACAGGAGGAGGCTGATGGCAAAGTTTTCATTATGTGAAGTCCTTGACTTTAAGCGTTTTGCTGCGGTCCCTCAAAACCTAGTTCTGATAAAATATTAAATGCCCAGGGAAATAAAAATGGATAAGACAGATCAGTTTGGCACTGAATTTGTAGGACACAACTTACTTGTCTGAGAGGGAGGAAAGAAGGAAAAATTGACAAGGGCGCAGGGACTGAAGATGAGGCAGTTAGTTGGTATTAGAATTTGAAATGTGTATTCAGTGCTGGGTTCTGTTGCAGACTGACTGATCATAAAATAATTGCTTGAGCATATGCTGTAGGAGAGGAGGTATTTTATCTATAGTGAATTTGACATTACCAGTTTATTTTTTTTTTCAAATTTTGAGTGGCGAAGTTTTGTACGATGTTGTATAGGGATTCTACATAAGCTAAAACTATTGTCTCTATCCAGGAGTCATATACAAATAAAATAAATAACATAGTATACATATGTTTCTTCTATATGTATATATATATGTTTCTTCTACATTACCTTTCTAAACTTCATATATCCTTCTTGTCAAGAACTAGAAATCATGTCAGAGTTTGCTTCTGAGACGCTGGCTATTGCTCAGTTATTTATCTTTTCCCAGTGCCTGTGAGGTGGACGGATTGGATGGACTGACTGAAGGTTTGTATTGTTCAGTGAGACCTTTATACATGAGGAGAGCAGGATTCTGCATGCATGATGATAACATGTCAAGCAGCGGCTGTCAATGGAAGGAAGAAGCAAAGGCAGCCCAAGCTTAGGTGATCACCCCTATGACAGAGGAGTGCACAGAGAGGGATCAAACATCTTGCTGATGTCCCTGTGGAATGAAGGCAGAGAAATGTTCTTGACAGTGGCAACCGTGGGATTTTTCTCTTTGTCAGTGAAAGGAAAGTGCAGCTGACAGTCTCAGCCTGGACTACGACAGCATGAATGGAAGTAGCACTGCAGGGTAAATGAACCATAGGAAGAAGTGCAGCCCCACAGAGTGGAAACATAATGTTTAAAGCTTTAATTTCAAACAGAATAGTACTAGTTAGTGTTCTTTACCACAGAAAATGAACAAACAAATAAACATACAAACAAGAAAAGTAAATAATAATAATAAAATAATAACGATAATAATAGTAAGCAAACAAAAACTAGATGATGGCTTTCCACATAGTAGCTTAGAGGAAAGGTCTATAAGATGCTAGTCCCCAAACCTCAATTTTCAGGTAATTGGAATGAAAGATATATATTTTCAATTGCATTTGATTTACTCAACTTTGGTCAGACTGTTTTAGTAAACTTTAGTTGTTCTGCAAATTTTCTCCAGAAGTAAGTGTGAAACATCTTTTACTGCTTATTTACAACTGCTTAGTGCCAGTTCCAGTTGCAACATCAATATTTCACACACTGTAAGATATTACCTGCTGTGACAATCATACTTCTAGCAGGATTCAAATTATTTCCTTTCTTCAATTGAAGAAGCAAAATAATTTAAATAAAGAAGGATCATGTTAAAGTAGAAAATTAACGTTTTTAATTTATTAGAGTAAGTACCAGAAAATTCTCAGGTTTAAAAAAAAAATTGCAAGTATTAGCATAATAGCATTAGCTTTAGCTCCCCTGACAATGACAGTTTTAGTGAGAAATTGAGCTGAATAAAAAAATGTTTAGAAATTATTTGCTACCTTGAAATATCTTTTGTCCTCAAAGATGAACAGATTAAGATGCTCATTTGGGTGAGATGGAGTTGGCTTTTCATTCCCAAACTGCTGTTTGTCAAATACATCTCAGTCCATGGATCCATTTTCTCAACAGTAAGGATACAAGGATTATATCCTCTTAACTCTTTACTTAATTACAGAATGAGAGTTGATTCTCCTCTATGGCAACTGGAGCCTTGTAAGCACCTGGGAAGTTAATACAATCCAAAGCCATTCTGTTTTTATTCACTTTCCGTCATTTCTGTTAAATTTATGAGGTTTCATGAATAATTGAATATGTTAAAATACACAGTATGTCTTCTTGCCACCAGGTTCTGCTTATGACTTTGTCGTCTTTCATGAATTAAGCCAGAGAATTTAGTTGTTCTTTTGAGTCAGATTTGTTGTGATTCTAGTCATTTTGAGGCTATTGATCAATCAGAAAAGCCTAAAAGAGGAGAAACAATGAAGAGCACATTTTTACTTGTCCAGCAAGTGCAGCACCATCAAAACTTAAACTGTTGTCATTAGCAATACTACATAAAAGCAATTATTTTCTTATTTGATGAAAGTGTATTCCCTAGGCCAAGGAAGTGTAAAAGGATACTAATGTATTGCAAAATATAAAATAAAATTTTAAGGTAATTACTTAATACAGTTTGCATTTCCTGCCTTGATTCAGTGAGAATCTTTATAACTTCGTGACTACGTGTTCTCTTTAGTTCTAGTGGTCTTGATATGTTTTTTTCCTCAAATACCTGACCCTGTGTTTCTGTCAGTGCAACATCTTACTGTTCTCCGCTGTTACATTTTTATGATTGCTTTGTGGTTTAAAATCTGGTCTTATGTTTTATTTACTGACTATTGTTGCAGCACTGCTTCAGCTACAGTGTTTCAGTGTGGGATTTCTCTAACACTCATCACTAAAATTGTTTCACTGTTATTAAATAATTTCCACAACACCTCTGTGACATGAAGGAAACCTATTAGACATATTTATTAAGAAAAAATGATTTTAAAAAAATGCTATAAATATGTAAAGAGATTTTTAGAGGCTGTCATTATGTTGTTTTTCTTTTTGTTTTTGTTTTTTTTTTATTGTCTGTAACAGAAATTAGAAATGATCAGAAAACAAGGGCAAGGAGGAAACAAGATGAAAAAGGATGGAACCATTAATGACAAACAAATACATTGGCTTTTTTTCTCAATTCACTTTTTTTTCCTGTAGGGATGGTGTATCAGAAAAGACTATATTACAATCACTGATGTAAACCTCCCTACTGCTTCAATGAGCTATGTCATGACTCAATGCTGATGTCCAAAGGATGCTGAAGTCCAAAGGTATAATACTGTGCTCAAGCTCTGGATTAAGTTCAACTCATGTTTTTTTCTATCAGGTTCTTAAATCTCTCTACACCTTGTTGCTGGTAGTTCCAATGCCAGGAAATCCTAGTCCTGTTGCTGAAATCGTTAACATATGTGTTACATAACATGATGGTATGTTGGAATGTGACACTGCATGCTTATCTCCAAGATCTGTTGATTCCTTTTTTGTCCCTCGTCTCCAAAACTATTTTGCACAAATAACCTTAAGTCACAAACCACATTTCTCCCCTTTAGCTCTCTATTTTATGAATATTAGTAGCAAAACCTAAAAGCTTCACTGTCCTGAAAATGGTTGGGAGCATTATCTGTATTGATGATAGATCACATTCTTGCTGCTGTCTTAAATCATGGTAGCACTCTTTTTCTCGTAGCCTGTCCTCATTCACTAAATATCTACCTTCCAATGTGAGGCCTAAGGAACTCTAGCAAAAGATGTATACTTTAGTCTATATTGCATACAGTGGTAGGCCTGAAGTAACCAGTCAGTACAAATAAAAAACTTCATTTAGATACCTAAAATCTGCAGTAATTATTTTATTGTCATTACTAGGGAAGAGATTTTAAAAATGACAATCTGCTTGTATATATATCACAACATGTAAGTACAGAAAGGAAGAGCATACAAATAAATGTTTTATATCTGTGAAATTCCACTTCTCTGCTATGGAGTATTTTCTGCTGCAGGAATCTGCTGTCAACACCACTGACATATAAAGAAATAGTATTTCATCAGTGCAAGGCTATTTGAATGCACACTTGAAGAGAATGAGAATGTGGATTAAATTTTTTGGATTACATTTACCTGTTGGTATCACTTTGCATTAATATTAACTTCACCTGTATGCATTTATGAGTTCATTAATATTCCTGTTAATATTTCCATGATCCCTTTAAAGTCCGTTCAAATATTATTATTTCCAAGCACAATACCTCAGGTATTTCAAAATTTTCATTGTATGTAAAAAACAACAACCGGAAAAAAAAAAAAACAACCCTCTACAAAAATACTCCATGACTCTTGCCTTATATCAGTTATAGTCTAAACATTTGTATGCTGTGGATTACTGGCAAAGGAGACTGCAGAACAAAAAACTAAAACACATATATATACACGTACATATTCTTCCTTCACTTATTGTGGAAAACTATTGCCTATATCTGGTTCTTCCTCTTCAGTATTCATTCCCTTCAGATGAACTGGTTTACCTGAAGCAAGGCTAAGCTACAGCCTGAAATTTACTACAGTGGTATATTAAGCCACCAAAAACAATACTAGTTTCAAAGGTGAAAAGCTAAAATATGTGTTGGTACTGTATAACACAGTACACAGGAAGTGCAAGAATGTGAGGTGTAAGAAAGAGCAACACAGGGTAAAAAAATTCCACTTGCAAACATCTTCATTCACTTCATCAACAGCACATTCCAGTATCCTTCCTGGTTTGTATGCCAGTGCTGTGGAAGGTAATCTCTGGCAGCACCAAAAACTCCAAAGCAATGACAAAATGTTTCAGGCATGGAAAAAAAAATGGTTCCAGCAAATATATTAGCAGATCAATATAATTCCCAACAATGCCCTTTACAGCCACCCAGCCCTAGAGTTACAGAATGTCAACTGAAATGCTGAATAGCTTCTCTCTGCCTTCAAAAATTCAATGCTTTTTCAGTGCCTTCTTAAAAGTGGCATTTAGCATTTAGGTTACAAAATAAAAGATAAAATACGTGGGACACCATGTTGTATTTTGTAAGAAAAAAGTGCAAAACTGTCCAAAGGTAAAAATATTTAAGCTTACAGCAAGCTGATATTCTGTTTTCATTCACAGATTTATGTGCTTATATTTTACTTTTTATTCCTATGCTACTGGAGTATAGTGAACAGAGTGAAGTCAAAGCTTCTGCAATGACCTGGTACTTGGTGAGATTCCCTGACTGTACACGCAGTAAAGTCTGAAGATGTGCTGTGTTTTTTTTATCATTCCCTGTACACGAGAAAGGAGAAGTACTTCATTTTCTCATTGCTTGGCTAAGAAGAAAAATTGGATTTTTAGAAACAAACAGGTGAAAAGATGACTATCCAATAAGAAGTTATCTTTTTTTTCTCTATTACACTGAAATGCCCAGGGGTTAAGAACATGCAGTGCTTTTGTAGTCCTTCGCAGGGCATAACAGATGTGTTTTGCTGACTGACTTCACGTTTCGTTTAATGCATCAGTTGCCCATGATTACTTGCTCTGAATTTCAAGAACATTTCCAGCAGAGTGAATGTTTTTCATTGTTGTTGACATTTTTGTTTGTTTTTCTTTGTCTGTTTTGTATGCAGGGGGTAATTTTTTTAGTGTTACTCTATTTTCTAATATTCCTTGTTTTCTATAAACCATGCTAGACCATGCAGACAGTGGAAACAAAAACACACAGTTACTGCAGCTGCTGTAATGGTAAATACAGGTTCAGTCAAAGAGAATAAGTGGATTTAATCATTCTGAAAGTGTTCCATGAGTGCTGTTGTCTCTAGTATATCAGAAAAGTGGACAGATCCCTAAACTCTGCATTCTGTGGTCTCACAATTAGGCATTGAAAACTCAATTAACATTTAAGGTAAGTTGATATTGAACACAGTAAGCCTCTATTTATTATGTACAGTAATGTAAGTGGATAACAGGATTGGGAAGAATTGAGGTAAACAGGAAATAGCAGTTGGAGAAAAAAAGTGCATTTTGCCTTATGTGGGAGAGGAAAGCTCAATGATTATAGCAATAATTTTTTTTTTTTTAATCTCAATTACTAGCAATATGATACTTCTCTTCAAGACAAGTAAGAAAGTTGGCTAGGTTCTGCTGGCTGATTAATTCTAAATTTTGCACCTTTTCAATCTAAATGAACACAAGACACTTTAACACAACTTCCTAAGGTCTTTGAAAGCAACATGCTTTCACTTGCCTTTATTTTGACTGAAAGCTTTGTCCTTACCATCTCTTTCATGGGGAAGGGCTTGTGGCACCCATCTCATCTAATAGCTCTTTGTTAACAAAATTCTACTCTGTTTCCTGCTTTTTAGTCTGAATCCAAGAGCAAACTCCAAGGAAATGCCACCAAACTACAAATATGCTCTGAAATCAAGACAATCTACATGACTCTGTGGCTCACTGAGAACTCTTGAAAAGTTAAACACAGAGATGTCCCAGTAAATCAACGGAGGCTTGTGAATGCATTAGAACTCACAGTGAATTTGTTTCTGCGTGCTAACACAGCAGCAATTAAAAACCATTAGGTTTCATTCATCCCACTTTACTGTTGACCATCACCTTCCTACTATTGACATCATTATACTCGTGTAACCTGGTTATTGGTAATGATATGAGATTTTCCTTTCTTTTTAAATGTCCTCAGGTAAAGTCATATTTATATTGATATTCAGAAGAACTTGCTCCAATGTAAGGTTCTCATTTTACAAAAGCTTGTACTTCAAATATTAATTACAATAAAGGTAATAATATTTTTCAATATAAATAGGCTTTTATCTTTTACAGTGTAAGCAGTGTTCAAACAGGTAAGTATAGGGGCCACTCCTAAGGAAAACCAAAAATGTCAAAAGATTTCCTATAAAAATTACTAAAATATCAGAACATATGGGTAGAGAAACTGAAGGGAGAGGTGATGCGTTTTTCCCGGGAATTTAATGATGTGTCTTCTGGATCCAAATCCTTAAATCTCATTGAGTAGCCAATTTCCAAGTTGCTTCTGAAAGCCTGAACTTTGCTTTCAGCTCAATTATCTGCTTATATGACAAAAAGACATGCATGTTTAAAAGCCCATTACCCTTCACTTAATGCTCACAATCTGATATACTTGTACTGTGTAGGAAGAATATCTTCGAAACTGTGAGGAGCAACATGCAAAACAAAAACAAACAGGTGGCTTTTCTACACTTGCATAAATGTTCAGTAGAGTGTAATTTTACATTTCCATATTTGTGCTCCCATGAACACATATATCACATTTTTAAAATATAAAATACAGTGCTAGGACTAAGGATGCATTTTTTCATGTGCTAAACGTGACTTTTTTTTTTTTTTTTAATGTCTTTATGCAAGACTTTTAGTGAGCAACCCTTTTGTTTCACAAATAAAATTGTATTCTATTTTGATACAGTTAAAAGATGACATGAGCAGTGCTGTACAGGGATACCTCTGTGATACAGCTAGCCTGTAATTCTCATTACTCTGGGATATCTCTTTCAAAAGCATGATGGATGCATGGAGTGTTTACTTCAGATGTGACTGTGAAGCAACTTTAGTGTTAGCTAGTGGCCACTCAAGTGACAAAAGTACTGTACAAAAATTCCTATATAAATGAACTCAATCTGTAACATAGGTAAATACCCTCTCTTGAGCTATCTTCTTGCTCTTAAAGAACATCACCTCCTGCTTGCTACCTCTACAAGGAAAGATATGACCTTAAGCGCTCTCTAGTTATCTGTCCTCAGGAGAGAGCATATTTGTGTGGAAAGAGACAGTCAATAAGACTATATTTTCTTTTCTTCTTTTCAGTAAATGAAGGCATGAGTAGGAAGAAATTAAATTAAAAACATGTTATTTTTAATTTTACAAGAAATATTTACTTTCTCTCCCTGTTTAACTGCATATATTAATTTTTTTCCCCTTGTACTTCTTGTAGGAGAATCACACTTCCTGGGAACTGGGTAACTCATTTTAATCTCTTTTTCCCTTTTCTACTGCATGTCACTAATACCTTAAGAAAACCAAACTTAAAGAGCATTTAATTTTCTTCTTCCATATTCCTTTCCCAAATTGTTTTCTGTTTTTTTCTACTACTCTTGAACTTGCAAATGAGAGGATGTGGTCTCAGACTATTGCTAAAAAGCACAGTGTTTACAGATATGCTGATGTACAACCTTAATTCTATCCATCAAAGTGTAAGCTAATGCTGAAACAAATGAATACTGAAAAAACAGCCAAAACTAGATAATGAACATTCCTGTAAGTAGCTTGAGAACCAACATAAATTTTTGTTTTCTTTCTAAAATAATCCATCTGTATTGATCCTTTAAGCTAATTATCTCTGACTATGATTCAATTTCCAAACCCAGAAAAGCACAACTTTGTTTGATATTATTAGGTCTCATTCAGTCCTTTACAGAACAAAGATATTTAACTTACTCCCAATGCATATATATTTTAACTTTCTAGACTTGTCAACATTGATCGCAGTCTAAACAGCAGACAAACTGAATGAGATCTGTTTTGCTGTGTATTGTGCATACATCACATTTGGAGATGGCAGAGAAAATTAAATATAAGCCCTCCCTATAATATGAAGTTCAAGAACTTGGATACTCAGCCACTATGTAAGTTTATTTCAGCACTGGATAGATGCTTGCAAGTACAAGTTTTTATTCAGAACTTGTTCTTACTTTCTAATCCAATAAGTAACACCTCTTTATATAAGTACAGGTCTTTTATGAACAAAGACTACATTAAAACATTTGATACAATAAGAATTCATATAGCCACATTAATCTGTACTAGCCTCCTGGCATTGCATCCTGTACCCACACTATGACATGGAGCATAGGCCTTGTTGTGTTGAAAGGAGATAGGGGAAACAGAACACCTGCAAGGAGTGTCCATTAGTCATAGTGGAAAAATATGGGAGAAGGAAAATAATAGACATATAGCTAGTGTGGATTGTATCTAGCTAGAAATTAAATGGTGATTAGAATAAGACTTAAAAGTCAGCTATTTTGGAAGGAAGATAATGAGATGCTAGAAGAAGTCCAGAAAAAAATCACCAGTGATATCACTTCAAAACTGGCTTTTGGATGCTTTATTTGGTAGTTTCACAGGTTGGTACAGAAATCCTGCTGTTGACAATGCCAAGAGATAATGTCAGAACTCAGTAAATTCAGACTAGCAGATGGTACGGGCAAGCTAACAGTGAGGACTGGAGTGATAGGAAGTGGTGTGGTTAAGTAGTTAATCAGCTGAAAATGATGGTGAAATAAAAGGATTGGCAAATTATTTTTCAGAAGTGATGAAAAAAATAGGATATCAGGAAATTCAGAAATTTGCCTTAGAATACTGTGTATAATTCTGGTTAAGTGTACTTTTAAAGATATCCATATCCTTCAACTGCAACATGGCATGATATTAAAGCTGAGTGAGTTAAAGAAAGAAACATACTATGGAGCCTACAAGAGTAGCTCAACTTGGCTAGCTCAAGTGAAGGCAAACAGATAGGAGATTATTCATTTTAAATGCATCAAAGATAAACACTAAAGGAAAGAACTTTTCTTAAAAAAAAACCAACATTCATGGGGAAGAGATGTTTATAGATATATTTATATGAACTCAAAGAAAAAGATTTTTAATCATCAGAAGAATGAGGCCATCCTTTAAAGCCATCCTTCCAGTAGCAATGAGGTACAAAATTCCAACATAACTTGTTAAATTTGCAAAATTATGAAGTTTGCATGTGACAATGGACTCAGAGGCCAAGGAGAGAGTTCTTTATCAAGACAGAAAGTTTTCTTGAGTCCTTTTAAAATTCCCAGATTTTCAGATCAGTGTTCATCTGTAAAAGCAGGGTTAAAAAAAATGAACTGTTCTTAAGGAAGTTCTATGATAAGAATGGTTAATTTTAAAGTTTTCTCTTTGTTACATAATGTAGGTAACTTGTTAATTTAAAAAAAAAAAAAAGATTAATTTTATTCCAATTCAGTGCAAGTAAAATGAAAACAAAACAAAAATTCAGAATTCAAGTTACCTGAAGGTGAGAGGACAAAGAGCTTCTTCCCTTTAAAGACATCTGTTTTATTAAATCCAAAGAACACACAGATTATCATCTGTTTACAAGCATTTCTCCATGCGAAGCATATCAACAAACACTGAGGATGATACATCTTGGTTCCAAGATTCTTAGATGAGCACTTCTATAAATCTTCCATTCAGGAGAGCTATATATGAAGAACAGTCCAGGAAAAAAAAATATTTGGGGAATTCTGTTTGTTAAAGAAAGTGTCCTGTCCTAAATAAGAATATATCAAAGCAAACAACCTCAGTCTTGATGTAATTTTTCTAAATAAAGGAAACATTAAATCTGTTCAGAAGCACAAGACCACTGACTAGTGGTTAACAGTTACGTTTTTCTTCTCCTTTGCAAACATTTGAACACATCCATAACAAACCTCAAGTGAATGATATAATTAAACATAAACTGAATTTTGTGCACTGAGACAGAAAAAGGCATTTGAATCACATCAGTTAGTCTTGAATTTGAGTTCAACTGCAGTGAAAAGTGTACGAATGCAACAACTTATTACTGTAATTTGCTTTAGACAGAAAATTTTGTTTCTAAAGTATTTTTTCTTATATAAATTTGAAATTTCACTGTCATATTATGTACACAGTGATTAATCTCTGAAGAATTCTTTCAAAAGCAATTTGTTTTGAGATTTTTTTGAACCTTATCCATGGTTCAAACTCTAACAAAAAAAAATAAAAACCTGCTTTTAATGCCAGCTACAAATAGTTATAACACAAATCACTGAAGGGCTGTTTCAAAATCCCAGAAGTCAGTGATAGTCTACCTACTGAACAGAGCAAATGTCAAAATAGTGCTGCAGGTTAGTGATAGCCATCTTCTTACATGGCTAGGCCTCTTATCTTATTTTAATGTTAATGAAGGAACTTTACATGCTGAAGTCACATAAAAGTCCTGCCTCACCACAGGAATGATTATGCTACTCCCCTACCCTGGGTGCTTCTATATTGCCCTCAGGAAAAGGAATGGTCCTTTGGTGTAATGAATTGCTCTGTCGGGCCCATACTATCTGTAAGGTGAAGAGTAATTTGCACATTTATTAGTTCAGCTATCTGCACGTTTAGATCTACATTTTTTTTCCTAAATTCTATTCAAGATCACATTTGCCATTTAAAGAAAAAATCTTGACAGCACAAATATTCTATGACACGGCATGTGAAAAATAGCATTATTTCAGTATTATTGATTTAAAGAAATCGATGAGAAGAAACTTAAAGCAAAGTTAACAGTTACCGTTAAGCAAGGTATTCTTTATTGGCAGCACTGGGGTGGCATCGAGATAACTCTCCAAGAATGCTCCACCAGATGATCATTCGTGAACAGGTTATATTTTCACATGCGTTACGTATTCATTACATTCCCAAATTCGTTATCCTATCCACCTCCAATGATGGCCCAACAGACACAGCCTAATTTGGCGATCTTCAATGTCATCTAGCTTTCTAGCAACGTGATGGTTCACTGTCGGTCCATTGCTTGTCCTTGGGGTGGTTGTTTACTTCCTCCCAAGCCTCCTTTTGTCCCAACGATTGCTGTGGAATGCAAGGACAATCGAGAAGCCTCTGCACACACAGATAAGGACGACAAAGGGGAACATCTAGATGCTGTCTGTCACATTCGAGGCATTCCCTCGTTGTTTCTTTCGCCTTTTTAAAGCAGACCAGCCTTACAACGTGTCCTCATCTACAATACCGCATCACACTTACCATCCGCAATATCTAAAGACTACTGCGGTGTTGCAAGCAAGCATTAACAGAATATTTTGTGTAATGACTTCTTCAAATCATTACTAAGAATCATCTAAGAAAGCAGTAATTGACTAAACAGATTGTTCTGATGGAAAACATAACAGAACGTTATCTTGTTAGGTCTTACCACAACCTTCTTACTTTAAAACCCTTGATGTGCAGAATCAAACTCTGTAACCCAAGTAAGATTACAAAGCAGGTATGTTTATTCAGTGCTGAGCATACGTCAGGTGCAAGGGGGATAGCTCCCCCTAACTTGCACACCAGCGAGCAGAAGCACTACACATTTGAAAGCCAAGCTCACACATATTCAGCAGGTTTCCAGGAACCCTTCTACATATTCATTATTTTTCCAGGAATTCATTTGTATTCTGTCCCTCCCCCTGGAGCATGTGTTGTGGCTCCTCTTGGTGGTCATTGGATGAAGGCTCGAAGTCCTCCTCACCCTCCCCTTTTCACCCCACTGCAGTTTTGCAGATGTACTCCAGTTCCAACTGGTCCCTTGTACTGGTCCCTGCTGATAATGGAGTTTTGAAGTGTTCTTTTTCTTATCCTGCCTTACATTCTGCTTACCCCAGCCCCATACAATAGTTAACCCTTAGATTGTCCCTTCTAACTCACCCTCTTCATTTCCCCATCAAATCTTCAGCTTGGTGGACCTTCACCTCTTGTATCCAACTGGCACATTATGACTCTTCATGTTTGGATCTTGCTTTCTTCTAGGAAACATCCATGATTTTGCTCTGCCAAATGGCAGGATTTGAGTTGGCAAGAAGGGGCATCCTACTGCCTGCAAATTCTGCTGTAAGCTCCTCTCCCCAGTACAAAGCCATGCTAGCTCAGGGATGCTGGGTCTTCCCAGGTGTTCAGATAAAAGATTAAATGTTGATCCAAACCTAACCTAGAAGGACAGTTAGCACTACTGTGGTAGATGAGACCTTTGAACAGGAACTTGGTGTGCTGGGGATACTGTGAGAGAAGAACAGAGCATTTTTTCACTGAAGATGAGTTAGATTTCCAAGGACTGCAAAAGCAAACTTTTTTTTTAATTAAAATAAGGAAGATGTGACATATTTGGTTGCTACAACTGCACAAACCTGGAGAGCAGTTAAAAAAGACCACCAAATATCTGAAGAAGGATTATTACAAAAATGCTCTACCAAAAAATAACTGCCAACAAAACAATTAGATCATGATAGTAAAAACTTAACTAGTTAAGAGTGAAAACACAGATATGCCATCTTTCCAAACTATCTCCTTTGAAATACAGAGCTTTGACAAACTGCAGTATACCTTTTATATTGAAAATTCTTGTCAGCAAAATATATCTGGAATTAAAAAATACATCTGGAATTAAAAAATGCTCCAGTAAATTTCAAAATGTGGAACAAACAAACTTTGCTTTAGTTGTTGCACAGCATATTAAGGGTAAATTTTGGGATGTCATCCTTGTGACAAAATTAGATCAGTAGATCATCTTTGTGTAATAATACATATAGCGTATATCTTTGAAATATAAATCAATTACTTCCAACCTAATACTAGCCAGAAGCTGTATTTCTAATTAACAAATGAAGAAGAGGATTCTTCCATTACTGCTTATTATCATTGCAAATGTTTAAAATTGTGATAAGCCATTACTACGGCATTGCTATAGGAATCAGGCAACAGATTTCCTTATGACTGTGATTATTCAAACTTTCATGAACTGGAGATTTTTACTGGCTCCAGCCCTCTATCTTGTCTCATAGAAGCCTATTAATGTTTGAATAGAACAATATCATCTTGCAGCCCTAACGGCATAGTAGACTGATTCATCAATCCTCTTCCCACAAATGTGTTCAGCAATAGTATAAACAATTAGTGGACTTGATACAACAGTGGACAGAATTTTAGGCAACTAGTTACAGAAAGCAGTGTAAACAGGATAGTTACTGAGAGTAAATGTGACAACGCAAAATACCTCATGAACAGAAAAAAGTTATTTCAAGTGAGTACGCTGGCAATTTGCTTTCCCTTTACCAAAATCTCTTATAAGAGTTCATATATTTTTTTATAAAGAGACGAAAAAGCTGAAACAATAGGAAGAAATGTAAGTGGGAAATACTCAGCCACTACAAAAGTTTCAAAGAAAGCACAACCAGTGGAGCAACAGTGATTTAGTGGAAGAACTATACAGAGGGAAAGCTTTGTGTCCTTGTAGATAACACACCAAAACTATAGCATAGGCCTGGCAAGAAGTACTAGCTGGAACATCGGTATGTACTATCTGATTTTCATCAAATCCATTTTCCATCAAAAATATGTGGGTCACTACATAAGGGATTCAAGCAATAAAATGCCAGTTAAAGTTTTCTCTTAAAGTAAAACTCTGTTGTACAATATGTTTCTCAATAAAGGATTGAATTAGAAGAAAAATAATGTGCATATACTTGCAAAATACAAGCTTGTTCCTTGGTCCCAGAATTTCGCTTCCCCCAAGGAGGTCTCTGTGGACAGCTGTGATGAAAGATGGGGAAAACAGGCATACAAGACAGATAGCCTATATTAGTAATATAGATGGTTAATTCCAACTTTGCTAACACTGATTTGCATTTATGCTTCAGAATCCAGGTCAGAAACAGACTCCACTTCCTCTAATTGGTCAGATGCTCTTTTTGCCTGACATAATTCCACACAAAGAGTATATTGTTTTATCCTCAGCATCAGTGGGTTCTACCTAAAAGCTGCCCATTGCACGGTAGGGCACTAGTTCCCATCTCTTGATGATTTATGCCATTGTATTTGTGTTTGCTGAAATACAAGCACAATAAAGCTGGTGATCATTACAGCCACAATGAGACATCTACTGTGCATGCATCCCAATTAGATAACAATGGCTGTTATTTTGAAGGGTATATCTCCCACCCTGCTTCTTCAGATTGGCAGCATTTTGCTCCTTAGAAGGCTCATGCTAATTAACTTTCCAACAAAATAGTTAAATACAATTTGAAATGTCATTGGTCATATGAAAAAACCAATGGTAACACACATTCAGTGAAATATAGATATAGATATATAGAGTCCAGAAGCTCTGACAAATACAAATAAAGCAGACTTACTCCCTTTTGACTAAATCTTGATTCTTTGAAGCTCTTCTGTATTATTAAGTACATTGCTGTTGCAATTAATCTGTATTGTCATAATTTCTCGTAGCTTAAAGAAAAAATATATACTACAGAACAATATATTCAATGACCTTACAAACAAAAAGACCCAAGACCATGCTATCTTATTAACTTATTGCACTAATGACAGTACTTAAATGATTTTCTGCTTATTCTACAACTGGAGTCCATTAGCAAGCTGTAAATAAGTTTCCATCTGGCTTGAAAATATATCACAGATAGCAAATTTGGAACTTGTATTCTTAGTGTAAACAAAAGTGTGACTGTCAGCTCCCTCCCTTATATCCTTGACCCAATTTTTCCTTACATTTCTCAGAAGGAATCTTCTACTTTCTTTAGTTTAACAGTGGGAAGCATCTTGACAGCACATTTTTTCCTCTCTCTTGGTTGTAGCGTCTGATGAAAAGTAACTTGAGGGTTATGAAGATTATTGTAAACATAAGTCCTGTGCTCCTCTGAGATGGTTAATAAGGATGCTCACCTGCTTAACCTTGCTTATCTTTACTAAGAACATCCAAGACATGAAAAGCTTGAAAATCCCAATTATGGACAATGAAATTCCCATTCAAAATTTTAATTTCCTGACCCAACACAGCTGTGCTGAAAGCTCCCAAGCAGAAATGGCTTACAAAAGGTGGGAAAATGTTATATTTTTCCACAAACTTTTCATGAGAAATTCCAAGGTCTTGATAGAAAATACTACACTGTGTTAAAAATGAAGGCAAATGGGATTACAGCCTCAGCTGACACATTAACTTTTTACATAATACATGGAGTTACATTACATGGAGGGAACAAAAGGGTGTTTTACTTTAGTAAGCATTATTATTCTTTACACTTACCTTTAAAATTCAAAATAATTTGACATTATGATTTATGCAATTTTCTCATAACCTGAAGTCACATAGTCTACACTAAGGTGATAATGTGCTTTTGTGTCATTTTTCCTTAAGTGCAGCCAAGTTCTAGCTTCCACGATTTTTGTTTACATAAGGACATTATCTCAGTTTCTTTGGTATATTCATACCACTCTGTGGGTAAAACTACCCAACAGTTAAAATAAACTGCATTGAATCATGATGCTGTTACTAAAAATCATACTCTTCTTTGCTGGCACCTTGCATTTTAATTTTTCTCTTGGTAAAATTCCCATTCCTCGGTTCCCATTAGTAGAAATTTTGTATCCTAGAGGCCTTCCCAGGAGAAAAGACTAGCCCTAACAGTACTACTACAGTTAGGTAATAGAAACTTTGTGTATCAGAAATTGGAGTTTTAAAGGAAAGCTTTTTCATCTCATGTAATACAGGGATTTACCTAAACAGCTTAAATATCTTAAACAGATAATCAGGGTTGAAAAAAAATTATATTAAAATATAAATTAAATTTAATAATTCGATACTAAATTTAGAAATGTATGAGAAATCGTAAGCCTGTAAAGTAATGTAATGAGAATGAAAGGTAACTTTCCAAAGTGGATTCTGGAAACAATAGCATAAAAGATACTCTATTAGAAGTCTAAGAGTAGCGTCACATATTAAAGCTAGCCCTACCCCTTATGATGATACTACATGAACAGGAGAACTGTGAATGTGAACTTTTTCTCACCTCTTAAACAAGTGAAGCAAAAACATTCTGACAGCTAAATAGCAATATTTAATACATGATGGCCAAGCTGCTAAAATATAAAAGTTTTTGACAAAAAAACTTTCTGCAGTACACTATAATTAAGATTATTCCGAAGCTTATTTAAACATACTCATTAATTGGATACAGTTACAATCACTGCTTGAAATATCTCTTAATAAATACTACTGGATTTTTAAGCCCAATGGACAAAAGGTATCTGATAACTTGGCAGGGATAGTATAGGCTTTGGGAGTCAAGAAATGAGTGGGTTTCAAGCTCTCAAGAAAGTGAAATAAAGTTATAAGATTACTTTTGACTATAATTTCCCCTGATTCTAGTTTCTTTAATCAGACACCAGGACAAATTTCAATTTCCTATTTCTTGCTTCTAAAAATAGAATTATTTCCATCATCTTTCCAACTTCTGTAAGAAAAGTAAAGTTTCTTGTCTCATGGTTGCCAAGACTGAATCTTCAGCATTTCCACTTACAGATAAGACTAAATTTACCCAGCACCTAACCAGGGCAAGGCAAGCAACTTGAGTCAGAGTATAAGTCTGCTTCATTACCTAGTGTATGGAATCACCTGTGTTTGAATGGGTACAAAATCGACAAAAGCTGCCGGCCCTGAAAACCCCTTAAATACAAGCTGGATCTGTCTGGGAAATCACATAGATGGGGAAACACAAGGCTGTGCACAGGCTAATATGTTCTCAATACCACACATATTAGCTCAAGCACAACAGCCTGCTGACCAAGATGTATATCAAAAACAAAGGTTAGGAACCTTAGGGCTGCATGCATCCAACTATGCTATATTCATAACATCATAGAATCATTGAATGGCCTGGATTGAAAAGGACCTTAAAGATCATCTAGTTTCAACCCCCTTGTTCTGGGCAGGGTTGCCAATCACTATACCAGGCTGCTCAGAGCCACATCCAGGCTAGCAATCTTCCTAAACTTTAATCTCTCATCATACATTTAAATTCAGGGAAGGTCAAGGAACAGATCATCCTCAGTGCAATCACCTGTCATGTGCAGGACAACCAGGGGATCAGGCCCAGCCAGCATGGATTCATGAAAGGCAGGTCCTACCTGACCAACCTGATCTCTTTCAACAACCATGTAACCCATCTAATGGATGAGGGAAAGGCTGTGGATGTAGTCTGCCTAGACTGTAGTAGAGCCCTTGGTTCTGTGTCCCACAGTATTATCATGGAGAAGGTGACAGGCCATGGATTGGACAGGTACGCTTTTTGCTGGATGAAATACTGGCTTGATGCCCAGGCCCAGAGCGTGCTCATGAATATTTGTCAAAATCTTTTGAGACAACAAATTTATTGCCATTAATGAGTTTCATCTGAATAATCTGTTCAGGCTTTTCCCAAGTACCCACTGAATTTCACTGGAATTTACATCAAACCTTATTCTGATACACTCATAGTGCTAAACCAGATCTTTGATGTTGGCCACTTTAGATGGAAAATCAAAACCATAATTTCAGCTTAAAATATGGTTCATGTTAAATTCCATATAGAAAATAACTGTCTCTAACAATGTTCCTTATGTTATTAGCTTAAAATTTTTCACCTAGCAGATCACACAGACAGTATTAGCATAGGATAGTTTCAGTGTTATAGATTACACTTAGTCCTTCTCAGTTCTTTTAGGTAAACCTAGACAGATCGTGCATTTTCAGATATTTCTACAATTCAAACTGTATTTGTAAACACAACTACTACTGGAGAACACCCATATTAGGAATGGGTGAAATGAAATGGGACTTAAATCAAGAGAGTTAGAGCTGTCAAAACCTGGAGGAGGTGATGCAGGCCCTTATTCTAAAAATTCTATTGAAATATGCTCTCAAAAGAACTTTAAAGTCTTGAAGTTTTTGTCTACTGAGGAAAGGAAGCCTTTCTGTTATCTTTAGCAAACCAGAAATAAAATACCATTTAGGTACTATGCAAAACAAAAGAGGCCTTTGAAGCTGTATTTGAATATTATCATTCTGAATGTTTAAGATCTCACTGGAATGTGTCAGGTACAGGCTCAATGAACTCCCAAACTAGAAAATGTCTGAACCACCAGTTATAAAATAAATAGAGATGTAGCAAAAACAATCACTAGAGAAAACACTGACATGAAAGTAAAAGGAATTTTGTTAACATATGATAAGAAATCTACTGAAGAGAATAGATGTGCCCATTCCTTCACAATAGTGTTTTGAAAGTACAGAATTGTCATGCTGTTGCTATTTCATACTCCAGTCTTCAATTTGATAAAGAAACTAGACAAGAAATTACATCACTATTCTTTTTGGAGGCATCAGATCAAGAGATAATGTCCAACAGAAAAAAAATAATATAATCATAGAATTATTAAGGTTGGAGAAGACCTTCAAGGTCATCTAGTCCAACTGTCCACCTACTGCCACCATGCCCACTAAGCCATGTCCCTAAGTACGACATCTACGCTTTTCTTAAACACCTTCAGGGATGTTGACTCCAGCAAATCCTTGGGCAGCACATTCCAGTGACTGACCACTCTTTTGGAGAATAAATTCTTACTAATATCCAGCCAGAACCTCCCCTGGTGCTACTTAAGGTCATACCCTCTAGTCCTATCGCTAGTTACGCAGGAGAGAAGGCCGACCTCCACCTTGCCACAACCTCTTTTCAGGCAGTCATAGAAATCAGTAAGGTCTCCCCTGAGCCTCCCCTTTTCCAGATTTAACAATCCCAGTTCCCTCAGCTGTTCTTCATAATACTTGTGCTCCAGACAATTCACGGCTTCACTGCCCTTCTCTGGACATGCTCCAGGGCCATAATGTCTTTCTTGTAGTGAGGGGCCCCAAAATGAACACAGTACTTGAGGTGTGGCTTCACCAGTGCTGAGTACAGAGAGGCAATCACATCCCTGCTCCTGCTGGCTACACTATTACTGATGCAAGCCAGAATGCCCTTGACCTTCTTGGCCACACTGACGGCCCATGTTCAGCCAAGCTTAGTCCAACGCTCCCAGATACTTTTCCTCAATTCAGCTTTCCAGCCACTCTGCGCCAGGCCTGTAGCACTGCCTGGAGTTGTGGCCCAAGTGTAGGATCTGGCACTTGTTCTTGTTGAACTTTAACCCATTTTCTATAGGGCATAAAACAACAAGAAGAAATCTGCTATTGAATGCATGTAAAAACAAAAAAACTCCTCTTTCTTTTTTGTATTTCAATATTGTCTTAGAAAAGAATTTGTCATGGTTTTATGATTTTCGGTTATTGGATTTCCGTATCATAACATCATGTACTGTATGTACCTGGTTCTCAGAAGAGAAGGACTACTACATTCCCCAGAGGACTTTGCTCCTCTGCTATCGTTTTCCAGCCAGAGGGAAAGATAAAAACTCTCAGATCACAAGACCTTGTTCTCTTTCCGCCTGTCTCTCATCCTGGCAGCATCTCGCTCCCCAGACATCTTATCGTCAGTATTAGATAAGGCCTACCTTAACTTTGGACACTCTCTCTCATTGTATTGGATTTATCAGCTTAAATTGTATTTATATTGTATTATAATGTGTTATCTTGCATTCCAATATCTTATTTAGTTAATTAGTTTGTTTCTTCTCAGATTGTTGCTGCATTTTTGTTTCTCAGGCCTATCTCCCTACCCTTTTTCCCTTTTCCCTTTCGTGGGGCGTGGGTTCATGGGTTCCCCACCCCATTTGTCACGGAACCAGGCCGAACCAGCCCATAAACCGTTGACAAGAATAACAGCAGCAATTGTAGTAGTACAAGAAATAGAAATTATAATGTTCTTAAACAGAATTAATAAAATTGTTATTAAAATATACAGGCAAAGTAATAAGGACCAAGAATCTCAGATCACAATAAGCTAAACAGCTCTTTTCTGAATCTTGTTTTTATATTCTACATGATGATTTAACTTCTATTGGGAGCATTTCATTGCCTTCTCTTTCATAGATGTGAAAAAATACCAAAGATTTATAATGATAAAATTACTAACTACAGTAATATTTCATTGTAAAACTAAACTGTTCCTGACGTCATGGCACGCAAGTAGTGTAATACATAATTATGTTGATGTCAAATAACATCACAATCTGAAGCTGCTTTCTCAATTTCATATAAGGTTTTCTCATAATTTAGTTTTGGGTTAACACATTAGTGTTACCAGTAGTTTTGTATAATCGTAGACATGCAAGAGTGAAGAAAAGAAAAATTAAGTGTGATGGGTAGTCCTGGTTTAAACTCAGTGATCAATGGCTACAAGGCAAAAAACTTCAAATAACATCTGTTGGTAAAAAGGCCCAGGGGTGGAAATGTAATGGTGATTTAACAGCGGTCGCATCTCAGCAGTATGGTACTTCCCTTATGAGTTCACAGAGATACATATTGTATGAGTATATACACTGGTAGCTAGTTTTATGTTTGAAGATACTATTAAGGAGGAAATGGCAAACTAGGGAATTTTTGCACTTTGATAGAGGAGGTGTAGCAGTTCTGTAGTGAGTGTTTAGGGAGAACAGCCGTTCTGACAGTGGTTTAGATGAAGTTTGTTGGAGTGGGATCTAGGTGAGAAAGGGCACCCCATTACTTATGTCACATAGTCACTACAACATAGCCTCATGGATAACATTCCCTGAGTACTTTTGCAAGCTCTGTGAGAAATAGACAAGAAGCAAAAATGGTAACAAAAAAAGGGCAAGTGTGCTCCCGTCCATCTCATAAATACTAATGCGCCTCCAATGTCTGCAGAATCTAAGTCTCTAGGTTGTTTAGCCAGAACTAAAATCCAGTTCACTGCCCATTGCATACCTAGGTGTATCTGTCAATTATGTACCGATGTAAGGGTTATACACACTCTGCTGAATGAGTGCATAGCATTTGTGAACAGAGCCCTCAGGGGCTCTCCTGTGTTTCAGTTAATTTTTTGTTTTGTTTGTTTGTTTTGAGGGTGAGAGGATGGCATGGGGCATGGAAGGGAGAATAAGGGTGGCTTAAATTAAGTACTAGTAAAGATAAAACATTACCAAGTCTACAATAGTGTCATTTAGAAATACTTCATTTATGCAAGAGTAATTAGGTAATATTAGTAAATTAAGAAGGAATAACAGTGACACATAGCAGCAGAGGACCTGGTAACTCCTTCACTAGCTTTCTGAGAGAAGCATGCTAATGAACCATGCTCACAGGATGCTACAAGCATATCAAATCTGATTGATCATATGCATGATCATCTTGCAGAATTAATTTATCACTGTTGCATTACTAAATTCCATCACAGAGCAGTGAAGATCAAGACAAAGATTTGGAAAATATATATATATATACTATTTTCTACAAAGCTGGTAAACAAGCCAATGCTTGATTTTGTAAAGCTGGGTTAACATGTAAACTGACGTTTCATGTATGGAAAGACCATTCCATATTTCTACTCAGCAGGCTGAAATCACTAGCTGTAGGCCACAGTTTTACATCTATGAACATTTTTCTGCACACAGGTTTTGAAATGCTACACTATGCCCATAACTAGAACAGTCACTGTGACAGTATCAGAGCAATATGGATCATAGTGTTTCAGAAGAATGGAGTTTAGGAAAGCGGTCTGGTAAACCCGAAACACTAGAAACTTTGTCATAGTGCAAAGTCAAAATCATAGTAGTATTGGTTCTTCTTCTCCAGTACTGAAAACCACGAAGTATTCAAGAGGTGTTCTCTGCTGCGCATTTGTGATCACTGTTGCCACTTTCTCCAGCCCCCCATTCACAGTGTGCTAACTCTTTACAACTTTCACAAGGTCAAGTCCCGCCCTCCCTTGCAGACAGATATGTTCACTGACAATGTATAACTTCATTCATCATTAACATATCTGAGACCGGGCTTACATTCTTTAACACGCACCTCAGTTTCTACATAGATTACCCAAAACGAAGAGCTTACGTGAGTTAAGTACTAAAGAAATTCTGTATAAAATATTGCTCTTCTTTGGGTAGTTAGTTTGATTTATTCTATCAAGGTTTATTTACTTATTTTTGCCTGAGGAACAAGATCAGCGAAAGACTGGAAAATAAGTCTGCATAATATTTATGTAAGACAGAAAATAAGCAAAACTTTTATGTTTCTGGCAAGCAAAAACTGCATTGACAAGAATTACTTCTGCAGTTACTTGCTCCAGTTTTATATGAAAACTTACATGTGCATCCTGAAGATTTGACATCATGAGTTAGTCTTACCTTGGCAAAAAATGACAAGACTTACAGAAGGAAGTCTTGCTGCTAACATGCTTAGACTTCTGCAGGAACAATAAGCAAACTGACAATCTGTTATCTACCTTGCCATATACAGACATTATGAAATGGAATATTGAGGATTCAGCAAAAAATCCTCAAATTCTATAAGATTAAGGATGACTTTGCCTCAGAGTATGTTTCAGTTGTCATCTAATATGATACATTGCAATTGCATGACATAGAAGGCATTCTAGAGGTAACTTGATAGCATTTTAATTGATAATAACTGCAGTAAAATAATTATTATGTAACTAGGTATTAACAAATATGATTATATTTAAAGTGGCAACTAGAGTTGCCTAGATTAATTTCGAAAGCCTACTTCTAAAGCAAAGAAGATAACACACCTATTAATGAACACTTAATTTCAATAGTTGTTTTTTTTTTAACTGTGCAACACAATCATTGACAGTTATTTAGGACTAAAATGATTGACATGGAACTCAAAAACTATACAGTTCAGAAAGTCTTTAGTCAGAAAAACAGCAACAAGGAATTTTTTCAGGAAGTAGCAGAAAAGAGAATGAACTAAGGAAAGAAAATTTTATTTTTCATGATTAAGCATCAAACTATATATGCTAAAAATAATTGTGTTTTTTTAACTTTGTTTTTCATGTGCAAGTCTTAAGTCTTAGAATATCACACACATAATAGTCACCAATGCACTCTCTTACCCTTTCACAAGAGGGGAATCTGGGAACAACTAGATTTTCAAAATTATTTTCAAAATTATATGTCTAATGCTTAAAGCATTTCAAAAGCTTAAGTTCCTTCTTACAACCGTATAGTAGGCAAGTGAGGTGCTTGCAGGCCAACAAATAAGTTTTGGATATTCAAGTGTTAACAATCGGTGAAAAAATATTTTTCTTGAAAGAAATTTAGATTCATTTTCACAAGGAAAACCATTATAGGCAGTTCAGAATCACATTCTAGCAGTGGTTTATTGCATTTTGAACTTATCTTTACAATTACTTGCACAGTTTTTTACAGAAAAGATGGCAGATATCCTTACTCTGACAAACCTGTGACCCAAGACTGTAGCATAAATACACTGTAGCTTTGAAGAGCATTTTGAGGAAGTGCTGTAAGTTCGTTTAGGCTGTGTTCATTTTGTTTTATTTTTTGATTGGAAAAAAATACCTTACCAAAACTCACATTACCATCTGCAGTCTGGGTAGTACAACCCTCTTGGGGATGTCCTAAAAACTTTTGAGAGCTCAAGCAAGTGCATGATGAGTCACACCTGAAATATGAGTTAGTCACTTAAAACATTCAATCACATTTACAAAAAAGAAAAAAGTGATTTAATTAAAAAAAATAGAGCGTTAATTGAAAGGCAGATTCATGTTAACAGGTCAAAGTTACTAACAGAAATAAAATGTATTTATAATTTCATAGAAATAACAAAAATCATTTTTTAGAGTTTTTAATGATAAGAAGAATCCTCCTGAGAAGTACCAGTGTTCTGATTATTTTGAAGTTAGTTAATTGACCTAATTAACAACCATTTAAAATAGGAGAAGAGTAGCAGCATTCTTTTCTTCTGTCCTGCTAGCATCGCTTCTAATTAAATATGAACAAGACTGATATGGTTTATGTAAAGTTTGTAGCTATCAGTATGTAATAAGCATGGGCAAGCAAACATACCAGACTGAACCTTTCTCAGGGGACCTAAATAGGGAAGCACTGAGTTTGGGAGTGGAAAGAAGAAAGAGATGGGAACCCAGCTGCTCAGCACTTTGAAGATGACAGATGGCCTTTTACAGTGTCACTACTGTATGAACAGTAGAGATAATTTTTGGTAAGAGCTTAATCACTAAAGAGGATAGGCAATGAGGTGAAGTTTTCTCTTGGGCTTTCAAAATCAGACTTATTTATGTGTATGTATTAGAAGTTATATGACTGCATTAGCCAAAAAAAAAAAAAAATTTACAAATTCAATTGCTTTCCTTCTACTGTGTTGTGGAATCACTGTTTTTGAGAAGAGGACACGTTTTTCTGTATTCTGAACTGGAATGTTTTTCACTTCATACACTATCTACAAAGCCTATAGAGTTAGCTGTATAACTCCTTTCCTATTATTTGAAACCCCATTCACACATACGATTAACTAACTTAAGTCTGAGGAAACTTAAATTCTGTGTGAATGTAGATTTGAGTACACCGAGGTCACAAGCACATTTTAGTCCATCAGGATTTTTCTCCCTCAGGATTCCTAAAAAAGATTTAAGACAGAGCACAGAAGCAAAAAGAAATGGAAGCAGAGTCCCTCTTATTCTATTAACATCAATCATGTTGCTTCTCTTTCCTTTATCAGTAAATTCTTTCTGTCAGCATGAATGAATGCACTCAGGCATAAGAGAAATGTGTTTTTATTGTATTCATTATGAATAGACAAGATTTCTGGCATGATACAACTGAGAAACATGTAATAAATACAAACGGCAATGCTTACTTAAGCTGAAAAGGCGTTTGCAGATGCTGAATCCTAGTCCCTTTCTGTTTCTCACTTAAATGGTCTGTGAATTGCTCACTTTAATGGAGTTTTGAAAGTAATTCTTCAGAGAAATTTAACACTCAAGATATCCACTGTACAAACCAACCAAATAAATCAAGACACTAGCTCAGAGCACTGTAATATTTAGCTCAGAAAGGAAGATTTGAAACTTTTTTGGGCAGACCAAGGAACAGAATTTCAAATATCATAATACTCCTACATGTTTAAAAAGTTCAAATTTTACCTAGCTTAAATAAAGCCTTATATTACAGTGGTCTCTGCATAGGTCCAGATGCACTGACAAGTAATAAGACATCCACTTGCCACTTATACTTGCTGCATTTTGGCTGCATTCACATAGAACAAAATGTAGAACTGGAGAAAGATATTCAGGCTCAGCTCCTATAGTACAAATTCCTTGTAGCATACCACGTTATATACATAATAAGGTAAAGACAACTGTGACACATGAAATTACAACAGATGAGACCAAGGACTTCAGCAGAGGGTCAGAGTGCCCCAGGGTACTGAGTATAAAGAAGTCTATTAAATAGTTCACGCTTTGCTATGAATAAAGTACAATTGTCCAGACGTTTTGACTGTGCTGAGGTAAAATGTTGACTTTCCTTGAAGAAGCATGTGATTTTCTTTAAGAGAGTAAGTGCTGAAATTGTGTTCTGGAGAAATGCTATGGAATATATTTTGTGAACGAGGATATGGCAGAGGAGATCTTTATCTGTTTGCACATACTTCAATTATCATTTACTTCTTTTACTGGAAATAGATAAATTAAAAGATAAATTAAAATAGATAAAGACAGCAGGAGCAAGGGTTTGTGTTTTGTTTTTGTTTTTTTTTCTTTTTCTTGTAGAGTTGCTGAATATTTGCTTGTCAGCACTGGCAGTGAAATACATTGTTCAAAAACAATGCTAAGACAAAAATACAACATAAAGGAAGCATCAGAACTTAAAAAAGATTAAAAGAAAAAAGATAAAGAAAAGAGACGTTACACAGTGCAATATTGCTCACAATCCCAGGACCCGCTATACACAATATTCTACTTGATCAAAAAAAGCTGCCTTCAATTCTCTTAACTTCATAATATAATTATGCTTACTGTAACAAATAAATAAATAGATAGTTAAGTAGATGAACATCAAGAGAAGCTTAAGGCCAAAGGCTTGCCAGTAACCGAGTTTATCTTTCTTGGTTTCTAGGACTGGATGGAATGAAACAGGGCTTGAGGTATTTTTGATGAGGATGCACAAAAGTAAATTGATGCCTTTTACTTTTACAAAATGGTCAGAGGTTAACTCAGGGCTCTCACACAAGTCACACTTGCTTTATTAGAAAAGTATTTTGATATCACTCTGATTTAATCAACTTAAAAAATATGAAGTGTACATACAAGTTCTTTGTGGGGTCAAGGACTATATTAATGTATTTATAGCTGGTCCATGAGAATCATATCTTGCAGAATTTAACCCATTCCTAATCCCAGAAGAACAAATGTACAAAATGTTTTAAAACAATCTTGAAACAATACTTTAAAAATTTCTGTAATATCTGGTTCATTTTAGTTCAGAGAAAAAATCTGAATGGTATGAAATGTTCCTGGAATGCTTATCCCACACTCGTTTATATGACAGAGATAACAATTAACAGATTTCTGTTAGACCAGAAGAATTATGGCTTAACTAAATGCTAATTTGATACTTCCTGAATTAGTTATATTTCTATTAGAAAAATTACTCACATTCTCCCTAACGCTTCTCCATTAGTCTACGTAAGACCCATAAATTACATGTATTCCTTTCAGTTCATGTGCATTTGAAGCTGTCTGAAGCAAATCTGTAGAGTGGCAAAAACTTTTACAGCATCTGTGAATCATTCTGGAGGGCTGGTGTTTCAGGGCATGCTACAAGGTTGCTGATAATCTGTCAGTCTCAAAGAAGTAATGAACAGCCCCCAAACATGCGGAAGTACTGCTCATAGATAGTAAAAGGTGTGTGGTTGATCAAAAAACACTGAACATTTTAAAATGAACTCTGAGGTGTCAGAGTAATCAGGAGTGGCAAATAGAGGTGGGAAACATGGACTTACTTGAGTTTTCAGTTATGTCCATAAAATTGTGTGGCCAGTTTGGAGCAGAAAACAGCTTGCAGGCTGAAGATGGTGGGGTTTGGAAGGTGTTTTGTTCAGAATGTTTTCCAGATCTTATGCACCAGCTGAGCAGCAAAAAACACCTGGAAGGGATTTAGACACCTTTGTGCTGACTTTCTCCATTTCAATATTTGTTACACCACCCTACAACACGTAGTTTTTCAAGAAACTTTTAAATTTTGTGATTTATTTTCCTACTTGTCCCTGTACTTGGATATACCTTGGCTCTGGCAAGTTCAAATGATTTAAGTGATCTCAGGTTCTGCAGTATTTTTACAAATGCACATCAGAGTCTTAGATCACTTATGTTCAGCAGAAGTGACTTCTATCCTACTGAGCTTAATTAAGAAGGAAAAATAAAATACCACGGAACTTTCAATTGCTTTTGATTGAATGACAATCTAAGAACCTAGGGATTAACAGAATAATCCTTTAGAATCAGACAAAACAAAACATTGGAAGATCTATGAAAGTCAATTGTATGCTGCAAGAGTACAGCTACTGTGTTATGGTAATACATATTTAGCTTTTCCTAAAAAAAAAAAAAATTGGAATGTGAGCAGAGCCAGTGTGAAGCCATTCCTGTATTTGCTGATTACATATCTGTGCAGCTAAAGCAATATTCATTGTGTAAAATAATTTAATAGTTTTCTTTTACTCTCAGTAGGCTGGAAGCATAGCTCTTAATTTATTTCCTTCATGCATGGGATATTTATGAAATCTTTCAAGCTGTTTTCTCAGTGCAGTGTTCTCAACTGTGACTTCATATGGACTGAAATCTAACACTATATTAACATAAAAGTTTTGGGGTTCTGTTACATTTAGGTCCCATTGCACAAGACTTGGGACCTGTTTCTAACATGCATGAACTGATAATGCAACTGAGAATCTGAACCAGTGTCACATATAGAAATGTACCAAAGTATGGAAACTGAACAGATTATCACAGAGAAATTCTCTCGCCTAGCAAGCTGAAGGAAGTTTATGATCAATCCCCTGGCCCTGAGTAATCAATAAAAGAATAAGGAACTACATAAAATATATATTTAGATGTCTATGTAGAATTCTTAGAATATAACAATAAAATGATGAACATTATGAAAATTATTTGCTATTGTTGCCAAAATTTAAGTTTTAGTATTTTTAAAGATAAAATCTGCAGAAGCACATGTTGACCAGACTTCAATGAATTGAAGCAATAAACATGCATCATGGTATATATATGTTGCAATTCTGTTATGTCAGATGTTATTATTGATGTTATTTTATTCCTCTTATTACAGCGATTGTTGGGAAACCTGTCAAAAGCAAAGCAACACTGTGCCATGCATTTTTCAAATGTGTAGAATAACATGACCTTGGCCCTAGACCTTTCCCAATCTCATTTAAGTCAAGGCCCAACAAATGGATGTAATCACTGAGAAAGGAAGGTGAAAGCAACAATAGGAGTGTTACTGGACAGTCATCATGCAACATTTGGATCAGTCTTTTTCCTGTTGGGAAAGTTATGTTTTTGTAGGATGCTAATTTCTGTGTTTTTATGATGGTATTCAATGCATGCACTGACCATAGCGTGCACTTACTTTATCTCTGTGGTAGCTTCTGTTTGTATTTACCTGTGATGACATCCAAGAATCTGTCACATAGGTTGAAAAACTGTGTTACATGATTTCATAAGCTTAAACTAGTTTTAAGTAGGGAAAAGTTTTTATCTCAGAAAAGTGGAGTTTTGCTTACTTACAATATAGAAATTCACAAGAAATACTAAGATTGGTAGGAAGGAAGTACGAATGAAAACATGTGAGTGTAAGCAGGAGAAGCAAAAAATAAGGAAGACTTAAAAAAAAAAATGTCCAGATGATAAGGGACACTCTTCCCAGGGCACTGTTTTCATCAGCAAAATTGAGGAAGGTTGTTCTGATGTCCGAAGCAAAGAGCCTGAAATTGGAAAAGCAGATGACTCACCAGAAAAAAAAGACAGTGCCCTGGCACTGGCATAATGGCAGCAAGGCCATCTGTACCAGTCCTTTTCCCTGGTTAGGATTTCACACATATACCAAATGAGGAAAACCAGACAATGGGTAACAGCATGTTTTAAGCTTTGTGTTGGATGATGTAAGCAAGATCTTAAGTGAAGATCTACCTCAAAATACCTGACAGCTCCTGAGGGATGTAAGAGGTCTGTCCAAAGACTTGTTTGTCATCAGCAGACAAGAGGAGCTCCAGTGAGGACCAGACAGATGGCATGTGTTTTCTTCTGCATTGCACAGAGTGATCTTGATCTGACCACTTGGGAAAATGCATATTGCTGCCTGTGGATATGTGAATGAAAGAGCACAAAAGAGTGAAAACAACTTAAAAATGTTGAAAATAAATAACATCTTTCTTATTCACAAGATCATGCATTAAGTTTTATTAAGCTAACACCACTACAGTGTAGTTGTCAATACCATAACTAAAATCAACACCAAAAAAAAACAAGCAATGTACTTGACATGTGCTCTGGCAGCTATGATTGAATAATACTACAAACTTATTTCTGTTGTAACTCTCAAACAAAAAGCTGGTTACCAGGTGGTTTTGAAGGGCAGCATCTTCTACTGAAGGCAGCAGCTGGGAATTTTAACATCAAGCTTTCCATTCTTTATACTGTCCTAGATACTACTTAAGAAGTGCATTGCATTATTTTCAGCACCTAAAATATCCAGTCACTTATCACCACTGTTTTCATCTTAAATCCAAAACACAGCAACCATATCAGCTATTACATACCGAGAAAACTAACTCTGTCCCAGTAAAAACCAGGACAGAACTGTACCAAGGAGTTTGTCAAAGAGTTTGAAAAATAAGACATATTATTGTATATTGTAACTAGTGACAGGACGAGGGGGAACGGCTTCAAGTTGCGCCAGGGGAGATTTAGGCTGGACATTAGGAAATACTACTTTTCTGAAAGAGTGGTCAGACGCTGGAACAGGCTGCCCAGGGAGGTGGTTGAGTCACCGTCCCTGGAGGTGTTCAAGAAACGTTTAGATATAGCGTTGGGAGACCTGGTTTAGTGGGGTTATGTTGGTGGTAGGTGGATGGTTGGACTAGGTGATCTTGTAGGTCTTTTCCAACCTAGCTAATTCTATGATTCTATGATTCTATGATTATTAAATGGATTCTAATTGAGAAATGCCATTGAGACAACAGCCAAGTACTGTTAAAAATGTTGGACCTGTTAAAGCTGCTGAGCTGCTGTACTATCACTTAACTTTGTAGCCTAGTACCTTAGTACACAAAGTACTGCTATTTTCAGTAGAGGCCACTGCCTTTGTGCTAACTTTGTGCAGTCTCAGGATTTCATCCTGTCAGGTTTTCTTGGTCTGATCTTGTGCTGACTTGTCTGGAACTTCGTTTCAGTTCATTCGGCTGTAAAAACAGTCTTTCTAATGACCAAGCAACTATGCCTAACTTGTTTTATTTTTGCTTGTCTCAGTAATTTCTAACAATATTTACTATATAAAAAGTAGTGACAAGTGGTTATTCTGCAAAGAACAAAATTTTTATGTCCCTAGCTTGATGATGTACTGTAGAGAATAAATTTCTGATGTGGTAGGAGATACCTTGAAGCTGGGACTGGAAGACGCATTGTAGAAGAGTGAAGAGATGGAAACAGACAAACATAGCACTCAAGGTCACAGGTCTTTAAACAACTCAGGTGAGGTCAGGTAAAGAAATGCAAATCTTAGAGAAGAAAAGGGATGGAAAATCAGAGATTGAAATCATATAATCATTGCAACATTTTGCACTCTATAATACAGTTCTTTCTTTTATTTCCTTTTCCTGCAATAATTACGTTTGGAGTAATAACATTTTTTTTAATATACTCTGAATATTTTATTACACTTCCAGTAAGTTCTTAGCTTTAAAAGTTAGATGCCTTTTGTTTTTCCAGTGACAAGTCTTTGAGCATAACAATATCTTCATTTGTTCCCAATTTGCGTAGCATGTGTATTTATGCCAATTAAAACAGGATTCTTCTAAAAATAAGACATAAAAGAGTGTGTTCAGTCTACAGTGTAAATGAAATTTCTTAAGTTCTGCTCTGGATGGTGAGATTTAATTTGTTGGCTGTCTACATGTAAAAATCTAAATATACTGGCCAAGGTTAAGTCCATAACAATTTCATTAAGCTTTCTACTTCATTGAAAAAGCACTGCATTTAGACCGACAAAACAAGATCAGAGACTGTCTTGATAATTTAGCATTTCTTTTTGAAGAATGATAGCAGTGATAGTGAAACAGCAAAGGGCAAATAATATATTTCTGATCTGTTCGTATGGATTAGCAAGGATGGGACGAGACTGAAGGGCTTAATATTTCTCAGTACAGAACGGAACTGCCTGTTAGTCCTCAGATAGCATCCTATAATATATATATATATATATATTTATATATATATATATATATATATACTATATATAGTATATATATATTATATATATACTATATATATATATAGTAAATATAAAGAGTGAAAGAGAATAGCTTAAAGAAAATCTTGTTCAAGTATTAGTAATTCTCCTGTCTGATGTGGAAATTGATATTATATTCTAGTTCAGTTATATGCCTAGGTTTTGCAAACTTCCTACAGGGGTTTGGAAGAGCAGGAAGTTTTCTACAAAATTCCTCCAAAATTGCCAGGAGTCTATGTTGCTGATTATTTTTTTTTAATTAAAAAGATTTTTCACTGTATATTCTTTGATATATCCTGAGTCTCCAGCATCTGATAATAGCTACAACCACTAAAGGTTAAATACACCTGTTTATTAAATGACTTATTTAAATACAAATCAAAGACTTTTTTATGAAAATTGACTGTTATCTGCTTTAGTTGAATCCATTATAATATTAAAAATGTTATGAAAGTACCTCTATTGCAATTTGTCTACTAGCAGTGCTGGCACACAGTAGTAAGCTATCACTCAATATAGCCCAAGTGACTAGTATCCTCTCTGGACAGGAGATTTTGATGGCAAAACTTTTCTGGCTCTTACATTAAAACTTTCTTTGTTGTTCTTAAGTGAAGAGTAGACATGACTATAGACAACAAGAAGTTCTATTACGTACAAAACAGGCTTGGTTATTCCTCCATGGGTTGCAGGTGTCCCTCTCTATATACATACTTCTCGCTCTGAGAATGCCTGCCTGGCAGGATCAGTAGCCATCTCAGATTTCCTGTGTAGGTCTGTCTTCTTGCACTGATCTTCAGTGGTTTGGTTTGTTGTTGTTTTCTGCTTTTTCCTTCCTGAAAGATTCCAGTGAAACAATGATTACAGACATCCTTCAGCCTTCCAGAGGCCTGTGAAAAGTAAAACAGTCCCGCTTCAATGATTTCTGCTAGAGATTTATGCTGTGAGACTTCAAACACATGCATTGTTTGTTTGTTCTTTGTTTTGGTCTTTTTTTTTTTTTGTCAAAAAGAATATTATTTAAAATATTCTGCTTCAGTTTAAGAAGTGGTCACATGTTAAAACTAAGTACTGTTTTATCTTCATAAGATTGCTGTTAGCAGTGACATAAGTACCATCTCTATCTCTGACAGATCATATCTCAAATATACTTACATAAAGTACAGGTTATTTAAATAATAAAGCAATCTTAATGACGCAATGTAATTTCCTATAATGTTGGTCAACTCTAATCTAACGCATCCCCGAAACCAAATTACTTGCAAATCTATCATGATTAAGCTTTTATTCAAGTGTAAAATATTTAAATTGAAAGTATCAATAAAAGGTTTTTAAAAACCATCTGCAGTATATGCACACTTTATGGAATTTGATGAAAAATTATTGGACATGAATGAGTAATATGCAGACTCATTTTCAACTCTTTTATTTCTCAACAGGGATGGGGGTTCTAGAAACATTCAGGTGATTGAATGGTTAATGAAAAACAGCTAAAAATGATAAAAAATAAGAAAACAATAACATATATATTATATTTTTGTGAGACAGAAAGTTAAATATTGTATAAAAAATATGTGTCTACTTTATCATATATGAATATGATAATAATAATATGAATTAAAGAAAAAGAAATGTTAAAGAAAACTGTGCCAATATTGTGTTCATAAGAGAACCATGCTAGGTTTTCAGTCACAGAAACCTTCAGTAAAATGTTTTAAGTGCAGAAGTGGAATAGCTGTCTTTGAGTGCTTCTCCATCTTCCAACTACTCTTAGAATTCCAAACATCTGAAAAAATTCTAGCAGAAACAAATCTATAATGTATTCTCCATTCCTACTTTCAAAGACGTTAAAACTACCAGCCAAGCCCTGTATGTTTGCCACACCTGCAGCTGGAAGTAGTCCAACATACTCTCAAAACTATAAACAATTCTTTCAGATAGCATCTACTTACAATAATCTACTAAAGGTAATAAAGAAAAGTGAGAAGAGTAAACTTAGAAGAGAAAATCAGAATTAACAGGAACCTCAAGTTTTTAATTTCCTCAGTAAAAGCCATTATGGAGTGCTGAGAACTGAACTCTTCTCTCAAGACTTCCACAAAAAAATGCATTTCAGAAGATGGAACCCACCTGCAGGCTGATGGTCACCAGCTGTGTCCCCGACTTGCAAAGCTCAAGTGCTGACAACCTGATCGGTTCCTCCCAAGCTGAAGAAGCATTCCACCTCTGCAAGCGACTTACTTCTACTCACCAGAATGGAAGTGAAACCTGTGACCCTTCTTGCTGATGTCTGTAGGTAATGGCAAGGGTAAACTGTCTTACTGGGGTCAAATACTTTCTTGGAGGAAGGAGAAGTGGCAGGATTGAAGGAGTCAACATAGCCCAAAGTCACTTGTTCTGAATGAGAACTCAAGGACATTATCTGTCAGTCAGATGGGAAATGAAAATTTTATTAAAATATTCTAGGGAGCTCAGTCCAAAGTCTTTTCTCCGTTTTTAAGAGTGCCAGCGATAAATGTCTGAGAAAGCACAGATTTGGAAACCGAGGGACCAGGATTTCAGACCATCAGCATAACAGCTGCACATAGGCTAAATATCATTCAGAAAAATGAACAGAGGGTCTACAA
Source organism: Numida meleagris (assembly GCF_002078875.1). NCBI lineage: Eukaryota > Metazoa > Chordata > Aves > Galliformes > Numididae > Numida > Numida meleagris. The sequence continues at coordinate 64,275,050 of NC_034411.1, forward strand.
GTTCTTCAGTTTTTCATCTTAGGAAATTAGTTCTGATACATTCAGTCGGAGAAAACCAGGCGAGGAAAAGTCCTTACATGTAATGAAGCCCTAATCTCAACTGCAAGCCAGCTGTTCAGTGTACTGCCCACAGCTACATTTAGTTTAGAGCTTTGTTGTACCAAGCCTTCCTGAGCCAATTAAACATGACATTTTGCTCATTCTCTAATTAAAATGGAAATTAAGAAGTGATTTATGTTTTAAAAAAAACAGATTATGCAGGTTAATTAAGAGGAAAACACACCTAGACCCCAAGTTTACTGTTAAGTGGATTTTAAACATAACCTGCTGACACAGCTAAATATGGAGTTTGAACACAGCAGGGTGCTTCAGAGGAAAGGCCCTTTATCTACAGCAAATGTTGGAAGGTCCCCAGGGGAGCTCTTTTATAATTATTCATCTGCTTTTAGAAGTTTGAGATAAATTAGCAAAGATGCAGGTTTCGTTCCCGCCTTTAAAATTCTGTCTCATTCTTCTAATTCTAACATACACAGTATCTCAGACCAGCTTTCTACACATTTGTCCTGGAACAACACATTTATAGTAACTGTATTGCTTATAGCATTCAGTGTACTCATCCCATTTGTAATTTTCAATGCTGGTAATAAGAGCTGACTTACTGGACACTTGAGAGACTGGTCTGCTCCTCAGAGCACTTGCATGATCTCTTCTCAACAAAACAAAGGAAAAAAAAAGAAAAAAAAAAGAAGTTAAGCAGAATAGAATATATATATGCTTACCTATATATATACATACACTCATGAAAGTAGAGATAAAGGTATATATTCAAAATTTGTAGAGGAATCAGGCAAGAATAATATTCACGTGAAATAAAGATTGTCAGCTCTTTTCCAAGGTAGCATTTTCCAGACTTTGAAGTAATCCATTTATGAGCACTGTGTCCTGTTTAATTTTTAAATGTGCTTTTGGAATGATAATGATGTTTCTGATGTGCTCTCAGTAAGCAAATAAAATTAGATCTTTTTAAAATGAGTTGCAACAAAACCAGCACTCCAGAATTAATGCAAATGAACTTCCACTCCATGTTTTCTGGGTAGAAAAGAAAGAAAAGCTTAAAAGCAATTAGTCAAGGTACGGAAAAGAGTGCAGCTTGCAGGAAACTTTGAGAAAGGATTTCAGGATTGCAGGAGGAAAGATTTGGGGAAATATTCCAGCACTTCAGCCTGTCTGAACATTAGCTTTAATTGCAGAAATTCTGTTCACAGATATCCTCATAAACAGACTGTGTTTGCTGAAGAGTCATTTCATGCACTTATATTTGTTAGACTAAAAAAAAAAAGAGAAGATCATTGTTAAAATACCTGATTTAGAACTTGATTCCTGGATTCTCTGCAGATTTACTGTATAAGTGGAACAAGCAATTCCTAACCAGATTTTTAATGCCAGTTAACACGCAGCTGTATTAATGCACAGACAGGTGCTTTTGAACACACAAAGGCACCATCTGCATCTTTAGGTTGTTAAATGCTTGAAAATCTGGCTCACCATTACACTGAGCTTCAGAACCATCTGTAAAATGGGAAATAATCAGTTTCCCTTTTTCCTAGCTTTTGTCCATTCAGATCTGTTCTTTTATTAGCCCTGCCTTTTCTCTATATATTTGTCTCTAGAATGAGAGTGGTTTATTTCAATTGTGGCATCTGGTCACTATGTGGAAAAATATATATTCTCAGTGAGGATTCACAGAGGAAAATTGACTATTACCTCACCCCATCGTGCTAATATATTGCATAAAAAATTCAAAAGCACAGCCAAGTGATGTTCTTATATAATGAAAAAATGAAAGGGAATAATATGAATCTAATACTTGCTATTGACATTCCAGTTTCAGCCCAGACTCACTGGAAAAAAAGTGGCATGGGAGCATAGGTCAATAATTAACACTAATTAGATTTATTCATATCATTTATCCTCTAGACTACTTAGAAAAATACTTCTTACTGAGTAAATAACCCCTTTAGCAGGGGAAAAGGAAGAGTTCTTAAATAATGAGGAAAACTATTTTTCACCTTCCTAGCTGCTTAGTTTTATAAGCAGAAATTAACTTTCTTTCAATAACTTCTAATACTCTACTCTTTTGCAATAGTAAGAACCTAGACCAGCAGGCTGACATCTATCCTTACATTTGAAACAAAACCTCTTAAATATCATGTAGTTTCTATGCATATCTGTATATCTGCATATATGCATTTATGCATAGCTTAGTGATCTTTTGTACATCTTAATGGGGATTGTGCATATATCTTAGTAGTCTTTTCCAGCCTTGATGATTCTGTGAAATGTGTATCTAAATCCTCTTGATTGTTTTCAGGCTAAAGTTTCAAGAAACACCACCAGGGATTATTAATGTGTATTGGTTTTATGTAATAATTACACAATACAAAACATATAGGAAAACTCATTTTAATGGTTGAAGGAAATAAAAGCCCATATTCCTTAAGAAAATTCAGATAAACTGTTGATAAAAATCAAAGATATTTTATCTTTTATCTGGAATCGTTTTGTATGTTTGCCATCTTATGATAGCTACAGCTCCATTTTTACCCACTTCTTGTGTTTAGGTGCAAGGAGGGCATGACAAAGAAGACTGAGGGCTACTAGCAAGAACATTTCTGAATAAAATAGCTGAAATTTGCAAGAAAAAAGCTTTTCCCAAATCATTGGAGTTGTGATTAGTACACACTCATAGGATGGTAAGGGGACTCATGTATTAACAAAGCAACCCAAATCCTATATGATATAAAAGAACGCTGGGGCAAAGTAGATCTTTAAGAACAAAGATCATCCAGGAGCTAAAGGATGCCACTTAATAAGGGCAACAAAACCTGTAGCATAATGCTATTTGTATGGAGATATATCTACCTATGCCTACACTAAAGTGGATGTATGTATAAAGTGAGAAAATAATTACTTAAGCTAATGAACACATTGGATACAAAAATAAACGTTTAAAGTGCTCCTAGATAAACTTATTCCTCAATTTAGGGCATTTATAGTCATGACAAGTATCATCTTCTAGCATATTTTCTTAGTAGATTTCAGAATGGCCTTTAAGTGATTTTGAACTGGGATGCAACATGTCTCTGTCATCAGAAAACTGCTTCAGTCCTATGCCCTGTATACTGTAGTACCTGTGATTCCACGATACTTTTGAATTGCATCCTACAGGGTACTCAATAACAGTCAGAAAATTGCAGTAGGATATCACTTGATATTTCCTGGTTTTGCTAAGATCTGTATTTTTCTTACACTGCTTAATGTGAAAACCAATTGGCTTTGGAAACTATTTTGCAAACCACGTTCAAATTTGTTTCAGCTATTACATGTCACCAGATGATAAACTAGAGCTCCTGGAGGTTTGGAGAATAATAAGTAAAGCAGATTTTCTGTCTGAAGTTCAGCTGGCAGAATTAATCCAAAATCTGAAGTTATAAAACTCATTGAGAAGTTTACCATTGAATGTGTGTAGATTAGAGTGGTATTCATAAACTCAAAGGTAAATTACTGGTCAATTCAGCAATGCAAGCCGCCAGCCTTCTAGCAATCAATTTTCTCAATAGGCTGTGCTTTCTGAGCATCCAGTAGTAGATAGATACTGGAGTAGTGTAAGAGCAGAAACAAGAATTTGCAAGTTTTCTGGTAAGTTAATGCCATGGACTTTTGAAAACAACAAAATCTTCTTGTGTTGTAAGGCAAATTGCGTGAATTCTGTTGGTGCAAGGCCAGCAGTAAAGCTAGAAGGCACAATCCCAGCATGCCGACACAGTCTGAGGTACTCCTTACCAACTACCACCTCATTTCACTGAACAAACATTACACCTCCTCAGATGCCTATGTATTTTCTGCTGTCAGAGTGTATAATATTGCTATTCTATCCAAACATTAATTCTGGGAAAATACTATTTCTGGGAAAAGGTTTTCCTGGCTTTCTTACTTCATTCATTATTTGTGTTGAAGAAAAAATAAGTAGACATTTTGTCAAGAAAAATAAACTTTGGTTAAGTTTCTTCACTAGAAACATGCGATTAGATATGTGCTTCATTAATATGAGCATAAATTGTAATCAATTTGAAGATGAGTGAATACTCCCCATAAATCCATGAGTCATAGCATAAATAACATTGTAACACTAGGATTTTTCATACAAATACAGATTCTCAGCAGCATCCCCCTGTTTCTAAATTCCATATTTCTCACAGAATCATAGAAGGGTTTGAGTTGGGAGGGACCTTTAAAGGTCATATAGTCTAACTCCCCTGCAATGAACAGGGACGCCTATGGCTAGATCAGGTTGCTCAAAGTCCCCTCCAGCCTGAATGTCTCCAAGGATCGGTCATCCACCACCTCTCTGGGCAAACTGTTCCCGTGCTTCACCGCTCTTATCGAAAAAAACATCTCCCCTACACCCAATCTAAATCATCTCTTCTTTAGTTTAAAACCATTCCCCCTTGTCCTGTCACAGCAGACTCTGCTAAAGAGTCTGCCCCCTTCTTCCTTATAGTCCTTCTTTAGATATTGAAAGACTGCTATCAGGACTCCCTGGAACCTTCTCTTCTGCAGGCTGAACAGCCCCAGATCCCTCAGCCTGTCCTCACAGGGGAAGGTGCTACAACCCTTGGATCATTTCTGTGGCACTCCAACTGGTCAACTGTACCACACTCTCTTCTCAATTCCCATTGTCTTAATACAAAGTCCTCCCCCATTTTCCTTGTAAAGTGCAGTGCTGACAAGATTTTTCCTATTCACATACTATATAAGCAGTGACATTAGACAAATGCAGCAGTTCTGAGAAAGTGGTGAAAATAAACAGATTCCTCGCATCTTGTTTTCAAAAATGTGAAAAAAAACTCACTGCAATGCAGGAATACCAGATAGGCTACCTCAGAGATACAACCTCTTATTGCTGGAAGTTTTTTCTGTAAATACAAATTTGACATAGAAAGACTCAATGCTGAAAAGAAGAAATCTTGCTACAAGTCAGACACAAAATTTCAGGAAATGCCATTAGATAGTGAGATCTTGTCTACAAGATCTTTCTTAAAAAACATTTAGTGAGAAGATATCATTTGTTTTAGTCAAACCCTTTACACTAACGATTCCTTCATAATAGTTTTCAGTGATATATATGTATATATTTAAAGAAAATTAACATCTCATATTTGTTGAGATTAATATTTGGCATCCCAAGATTGTTCATCTCAAAATTCTTCAGAAGGTTCACTTCTTCCTACCAAATTTTTTTCTAACCATGTCCAAATTTTATTTTGGCTTCATCAAAAGCATGAAAAAGAATACTTAATAGGAGAGGACAATCTATTATATTATTATATTGGGTACAGGAAAATGAAATTAATTTCATCCCACTGACAGTCTACTTTGCAACAGAGATTCTCAGGTTTGTGGAAATCCTTTGTTCTGGAATTTGAACAGTCATTAAGTGATTTATGTTCTCAGCATCCACAGATATTTACCAACTGTTAGCACTTCATTAAAATTGCTGGCTGAAAGGCCTGGTTTATTTCTCAGCTTCTTACAGTCATGCAGCAGTAATTACATATTACATGCAAATAAACCCAAGACCAAATATAAGTATATAATGCACACAGAAATGTTCTACAAAAAGAACAAAAAAAAAATAAATACCGGAATTAAGGGTACATGTTCAAGATTTTATTAAGATCTTCTTCCTTCCCGGACACAAGTATAATTGATTTAGTTAAGACTCCATCAGTATGGGATGAACTCAGATCTAATAACTAATGGATTCCCTTTTGCAGTTGCCATAGGACCCTAACTTATTCAGGGTACAGTGTTCTGTGATTGACTGAGTCTGCTCAGTGAGGAAGATCATTTTCTGAAAGTCCTTAGCTCATGCAACTCTTTATAACCTCCTTTCAAGTGCTTGTATCTGAGAACCTGTAATTCTTTTCCAATGGTTTGTTTTTCATGTGAACATATACATATACAAGTATCTCTATCTTATTAAACAAGGAAATTCAAATTAAAAATTTAATGTCAAGGCTTACTTCACAAAAATCAGTCAATCTATCAATCAATCAACCAACCAAAAAGAAAGCAAGAACCACATAGTGGAAGGAACTTCAAAGCTGCACTGATAAAGAGAGAAAATTTTGTTGGAGGAGGAGTCTAATTTTTTCTGTATTCATCCACAGACAAAGGTCAGTAATAGTGAACCAGCCCTGAGAACTTGGATTAGACTGTGAGTCCCCACAACTGAAAGTATCAGAAATTCTTACTGCTTATACTACTGTGCTGTAGTAAGCATACTTTTGCTACTTCTTGATGTAGTAGCTATCTTCAGAACAAGCATTGCTGCATGACTGGAGAACATTAACAACTTGGTTTGTTTAGTACCATAACATTCACATGAAGCAGGACAATATTTTTTCAGCCACTTAATGGCATACATTAAAAGGAAAGCAATCTCAAAAGAAGATGACATTCATATTTGACACCTTAACCAAATCATAAATGTAGAAACGTCACCAACCTTATTGATTTGAAGAAGTCATTACACAAAATATTCTGTTAATGCTTGCTTGCAACACCGCAGTAGTCTTTAGATATTGCGGATGGTAAGTGTGATGCGGTATTGTAGATGAGGACACGTTGTAAGGCTGGTCTGCTTTAAAAAGGCGAAAGAAACAACGAGGGAATGCCTCGAATGTGACAGACAGCATCTAGATGTTCCCCTTTGTCGTCCTTATCTGTGTGTGCAGAGGCTTCTCGATTGTCCTTGCATTCCACAGCAATCGTTGGGACAAAAGGAGGCTTGGGAGGAAGTAAACAACCACCCCAAGGACAAGCAATGGACCGACAGTGAACCATCACGTTGCTAGAAAGCTAGATGACATTGAAGATCGCCAAATTAGGCTGTGTCTGTTGGGCCATCATTGGAGGTGGATAGGATAACGAATTTGGGAATGTAATGAATACGTAACGCATGTGAAAATATAACCTGTTCACGAATGATCATCTGGTGGAGCATTCTTGGAGAGTTATCTCGATGCCACCCCAGTGCTGCCAATAAAGAATACCTTGCTTAACGGTAACTGTTAACTTTGCTTTAAGTTCCTTCTCATCGATTTCTTTAAATCATTATACATGAAGGCAGCTTATGATGGGACTTGAACCCATGTGAGTACCTTAAAAAAATTAGTTCCCACATGTTCTCAGATTGTTAAAAAGCCAGTACATTCACACTTTCATCATCTTTTCTTTCTCTAGAAAGACAGTCTGTACAGACTATATATTTAGTCAGTGGTAAAAGAGGTACCCCATGTTTAAACAATGCCACAAACATAATGACATTAACAGAGTCAGAAAGACTCTGAAAGTTTCTTATTGATTTTGTAAATCTCTGCACTTCTGTAGAAAATTCCTGTTTTACAGAAGAATATATATACGGAAGTACTCATTGGTCCAAAAGTACTACTGAAGAACCCATTGTACAATAGTATATCAAGTCGCTTCGGAACGTCAGTTGTGACATCCCCAAATGCTGAATAAACAGAAAGGAATCACATATGAGACGGATTGTCAGTAAATATTGCACTGTATTTGAGTCAGCTTCTGGTTGACAAAGTCATGTAACACAACAAGAGTGGGTGTAAACATGAACTAAAGCACATGCTTAAAAAACATTCCTCACACACCCCCTTTTTTTAAATTTGCTGTACACTCTTAAAGCATGGCTTGCCTAATCAAAATGTAAGATTTAATAAAAGCTGCAGCTGAACAGAGCAAAATTACAGCACTCTCTAATATAGCAAACATAATTAACTTTGAGTTATGTGAATTAACCATGCCTGACAAATTATCATTCAGCTCTGAAATTAAATTCTTTCTTACCATTAGATTTGTTTGTTGAGCTCAAGTAGGCAAAAGTAGTATTTAGTAAAGTAATAACGATGCTTTGCTGAGAATGTTTTTGAGATATATGGATTTATCCAAAATAAATCATTGGAGTGTTATTATTAGTTCATTTGCAAATACTGTATAATGCTAGAATGGAATTGCAGAAAAGTTTTATGTCACTACAGGTTACTCTATGTGGATTAAAACTTTTTTTCTGATTACCTCTAAGATGATCTAGTAATATCATTATTGGCTAAATAATTGTGGCATAGATAACTGTTGGCTCAGATAAAATATTATTTTCCCTTTTTTTTTCATCCTCTTCAGTGAAACCAAACTGGCACCCATACTGAGACTTGGAAAACACCACTTTTGACTGACCATCAGAGTATTTTGCCTCTACTTACAAGGACAATTTGGAACCAGCCACCCGGACAGTTTTTTACCAAGCAAACAGCACAACAATCCAAGCCATGAGCATCTGGTTTCTCTGGGAGAATGCTGTGGGAAACAGTATCAAATACTTTGCTAAAGTCCAAGTAAATAACATCCACAGCCTTTCCCTCATTAACTAAGTGGATCACTTTGTCTTAGAAGGAGATTTGGTTAATCAAGCAGGTTCTGCTTTTCATAATCCCATTCTGGCTTCGTCTGGTCACATGATTGTATTGTACATGTCAAGCAGTGGCTCTCAAGATGATCTGTTCCATGGCATCGAGGTCAGACTGACAGGCCTGTAATTCCCCAGACTTTCCTTCTTGCCCTGCTTGCTGAATTTGCTAACCATCCAATCAACTAGGACCTCCCCTGTTAACCAGACTTCCAGAAGAGAGCTGCATAGTTCCCAAGAGTTTGAGTAGGCTTTCTAATTCAAGTATGATAAGCTATTTTTTTGGGATATTTTCTGTACAAACAGGTTCTAAAAGCTGAGAGTATCCTTCACTACACTGACCTTGTTTTCTCCTGTTGATGAGTCATTCTGGAATGAATGCACAATGTTACAGGTCAGGACAGTGGTAAGGGCTTAAACCTTCCTATCAGTCTGTAATCTGGAAATAGCAACTGTGAAGTCTGAAGCACATGGCAGAGGAATGAACTATTTCCACCCATTCAGATTTCTATTTTCAGAATTCAATGGATTGGCTAACTAAATAAATATTCACCAACATCTTAGATGATGTAATACATGAGCCATAAATAATTGGAATGTAATAGTAAGAACTTATCTATTTGGATGAATTCAAATAGAACAGCTTATTTAGCAAAAAAATTATGTTGTGCCTTTTAAAGTTTCACACTTGTTGGTTCTTCCTGAATGTAAGGACAGTTTATGCTCACAACATTTGAGCGAAATAACATATGCAACTTGTTTCTGCTGTTGCTCATTTCAAGTAAAATCCACCTACACTAACACTCTCACTCTCATCTGAATTAAAAAAATAAGATATATGTTAGAGGGAAGATAGGGAACTCTAATTTGGGATGATCATCCGATAACACTGATATCAGTAGGCTAAGTTAAAATGGCCAGTCCAGATTCTGGGATTCTGAGATTTTGTGATTTGATTTAGTTTTTGCTTATGGATACCATCAGTAATAAAATGCTGTCAGCATAAGTCAAAGACATAACATTCCAAACTGAAAAAATCAATGGATTAAAGTCCTTACTAACTGAATGTGCTTTAGTTAAGAAAGAATGATGAATACCTAGTTGAAGGAGCAGTCACCAGTGTTACTGCTGAAGGAAAACTCCAATAATGGAATATTTCAGAGCACAGAGGTGGATAGAGGTATTTCCAGACTTCCAGATAAGATATTCCATAACAAATCCATAAGATGTATTTCAAAAGAGCAGATTAATAAACGACCTTATATTGTAATATGAGTTTACATATTGCACACTGATTTAATATCTTACTGATAATTGGAAATATATTCCTAACACAAATATATAAATAGCACGTGGACTTTTTCTTACAGAGTAACAGAGGAATATCAATTTGTTGTTGTTTTTTTTTTCTCAAACATTTCATTTAATTCCTTAATACCACTTCCTTGTAACTGGCTAAAATGCAGATATCTTGTAAGAGAGCAGAGATGCTGAGAGCTTTAATATTCATTAAAAAAAAAAACGTTCAAAATCCTTGTTAAACTTGTTTCCCTATAGCTACCTGCATCCTTCACAACTATTTCTTAGGAAACAAAGAAACAAACAAAATAACAAACCAAACATGGTCAAAAAATAGAATTCATGCACTGACTATGCAAAGATCACTGCAGGGTGTCAGATGTGGAAATACATTCAGTATTTCCCTCTCTGACCTCAAGAGGGACTTGGGAACTTTTCAGGCCTGCATCAAGAAATTCGAATACACTGGCCTGAAATTAACTGTTCACAAGGAAGCTTTGTTATCTGTGGACTTTTTTTTCCACTTCAAGTTGTATCATGAAGAACTCAGTTTCTTTAAGTTTTTTGTGCTAAAAACACCAGCAGTTTTTGTGTAGGATAACTAATCCCTCTACCTCCTTTGGAGATGTTGGTGTAGAAGATTGAAAGACAGAAATGCGATCTCTTTTGGCTATTATGATTAGTAGGTGGTTCCTTGCAGAAAATATATTTCCAGTCTTTTGAAATACAGCTCTCAACTGGGGCAATGAATCATAGAATCATTAAAGTTGGAAAAGACCTCTAATATCATCTAGACCAACCGTCCACCTACCACCAATATTTTCCCACTAAGCTGTGTTCCTTAGTACAATACCTAAATGTTTCTTGAACATCTCCAGGAACAAAGACTCTACCACCTACCTTGGCAGCCTGTTACAGTGCCTGACCACTCTTCTGTGGATGAAGTTTTCATTGGTATCCAACCTGAACCTCCCCTGGTGCAACTAGAGGCCATTCTTTCTAGTCCTATCACTAATGACATGGGAGAAGAGGCTGACTTCCCCCTTGCCATGACTTCCTTTCGGGTAGTTTTAGAGGGTAATAAGGTCTCTCCTGAGCCTCCTCTTCTCCGGACTAAATGATCCCAGTTCCCTCAGCTGCTCCCCATAAGACCCTTCACAGCTTCATTGCTGTTCTCTGGACACGTTCCAGGGCCTCGATGTCTTTCTTATAGTGAGGGGCCCAAAACTGTGCAAGGTACTTGAGGTGTGACCTCAACAGAGCTGAGTACAGACAGATGATCACCTCCCGGGTCCTGCTGGCTGTACTATTTCTGAAACAAATGATCCCAGCACAAGTACCATGAAGCCATAATTGCTCGTACCTAATGGTCTTCTGATCCACACACTCCACCAGGAGGCTGGAGTACTTTTATTCACAGCATGTTACTCACTTGCACTCTTTGGAAACCATCGTCCCAGGCAGGGAATGAAGGCAAACTGGACTGCTTTTTGGGATCCGTGTCAAGACTTTGTTGTGTAAAACCCTTTTGGGTAAGACATATATTAGAAGAGACTACATCTCTTGTACCCCCTAGCACCCTGCACAGGCTTTTGAATGATCACATGACTTACTGACTCAAGAGAAACCATAATAGAAAATACTGACAACGGTCTGTAAACAATATTTTCCTCTCTCCAGAAATTCAAAGATATAAAACTCAGGTATGTCACAACTTTGAGAAACAGATAAAATGATGGAGTGTGGGTAAGAAGTGATCAGCTGTGGCGCAAAGAAGTTCAGTGAAGAATGGACAAAATAATTTTAAATGTTTAATTAAAGAAAGTATTACAAATAGTATAACAAAAGCCAAATAATTGAACATCCTAAGGCTATAAACAATTGATCAAGATTAGAAAGTCTTATTAGGATAATTCTGGAACATCTTAAAGGCTTCTAGTCAAAATTTACTCAACCAACACAGTCTTGCAGAATTGCTATAGATCTGCTCTTTTCTTACTAGAAATGGTTAATCCGAAGCTTTCCTTCAGAGGTAGAGAGCATACTGTAATTAACAGTATGCAAGTTGTGCTAAGCGCATGTAAGTTCAACTTGCGTCTCGCTGCTGAATGGCATTTTTTGAATACTTTCCTACTTACATTCAGAGCAAGACTGTTCACAAAAAATGCTCAGATCAGAGTGCATTGACACAAATAAATCAGTAGCAAATTGGAGATAATAGTCTATTAAACAGCAGCTAAACCCCATCCAAGACAAATTTTGAGTATTCTATTCCGAATAGAGCTTGTCACACATTACTGGCATCTTGTTCAATGATAGTTTATTTTTAAATTATCTTCCAAATAGTAGTGAGTTTTATATATGCCAGGCCACAAATCAGAACAAAACACCATGTGCATGTGCATGCTAATGAACTATAATTACAAAATTATTAGTATTATGCAAAACAGAAAAGCAGATGTCTTTTTTCTTTTCTTTTCTTTTCTCTTTTTAATAAGCATGCATTTTGGAAAGCAACTATAATCTAACCTTGCATGAAATTGATAGATGGCACCTCATACTTTGCTGCTTCCTGCAGAGCACATTTGAAAGGACGGCTCTGCAGCTAGATTTCTGAATTTTCCCTTAAGAAATTAATACATAAAGGAGACTTATCTTCCTGTACCTGGCTATGAAGTCTCTAAACTCCAAAGTTTGAAAAAAAAAAGAAAGATCAGAACTGAGACAGGAAATTGGTCATCATTACAGCATCACTGTAAATACAGATGCCATTGAATAAGTTTTAAAAAGGCCCATAAAAAAATGTGGTGTGGTGGCATCTACCATAATACAGTACTTCTGCTACAACCTTCTCTCAGCAGTTGAAATAGACCAACAATCTGTTCTTTTCTTTTCTTTTGCTTCCTTACTATCTAGTTTTATGAAATTTAGGTTCTACAGAACATCCTCAATCCTTCCTTTTCCTGAGCGTTTTCTCATATTTTTGTAAGGATATATCAGTAAGGATATATCATATATATTTGACAAGGGAAATTAAAAAGCTTGCACAGCTATTGGCGTATTGGTCTTGAATGAAGTCTTGAGCAATCTTGAACATAAGAAGTCTTTTCATAGAATCATAGAATTAGCTAGGTTGGAAAAGACCTACAAGATCATCTAGTCCAACCATCCACCTACCACCAAGTCTTTTGAGGTATCTGGATCTCCCATTTCTCTTGTCACCTATTAAAGAATTTATAGGGTGATTTTTTGTTATATGCAGCTGTCTTGAACTTGCAATATAAACAGATAAATATCACAGACCCACAGCTTTAATATAAACTCTAAATATCTCACCAATACTAAATTAGCTGCTCCCATTAGGGCAAAACGAGACTCTTGTCACTGATTTTCTAATTGTTATTTAGACCTGAGAGATTAAATCCAAAGATCTATATATTCTAAGACTGCATTTTCAATGTTCTCTCTTCATTTAATAAATTGAGGTTTCCTAGTGGGTTTATTTACAGATCATTTCAACTGTAAACAAATAGACGTTTCCCAAAGGACTGCTTGTACAGTATTTCAAATGTGAAACATTATTTGGCCTATAAATAATCACAATAATCATTATCAATAATGTACTTTCTCATCTAATGAATAAAAAATTCTGGTTTTATACATTTGCCTCATATTGTTAAAATCCACAGTCTTAGTACCCAAAAATAAATAATGAATATTCATTTTTCCTCCACAAGAACATTTTAAACTTGTGGGAAATCACAGGCTCACATCAGAGGAAATACATATTTATCTCAAGAGTAAATATGACATTATAAATAATAAAGTTTGATATTTGAACAATAGTTGGAGAACATAGTAGGGACAGGATTTTCTTTCTCTATTGCCTCTAATCACAGGCTATTTTACTGATTTTTATGAAAGATATTACATTCAGGAATGTAACAAAGAGTGCTTAAGGAAGAGTTGCCTCTTCTTCAGCATTTCTGGATCACATTTAAGATGAAATGGTTTGAGAATCACCTTATATGTGTAACAAGTTCCATGATCCAATTAGTTATATACAAAAATCCCACATTTGCAATTGTTATGGTCTATTCAAAAATTTGCAAAATACTCAGAATTATATTTAAAAAATCTACAGCTTTTAAGTGCTTAATATATGTACATTCTAATGTTAGCAATATTTAGAAGGCATATCTTGAAAATCCTACTCCTTCCTTCTTTTCAATTTCTCATGACTATATCTTTATGTGCCTGGAGTGAAAGATTAAATAAGAAGGAAGAAAATGGGCATTTGGCTTAGTTTTTTCTTTTAATTTGTCAGCAAGTAAATGTCAGACCCCAGATGTCTAGGCTAATATTTATACTCATTTCCCAGTCATTTCAAAAGTTAAAATCTCAAACTATTTCCATATTTTTTGATATAAAGGTCAAGACTAAATTAACATAATGCTTCACTCTTGTTGAAAATCTAAAAGTGGTATTCATGACTTCCTTCTGTTTTCCCTAATTAATACATAAATTCATTCATTCCTTTTAAACACTTTACTAAACCCTAAAAGTAAATTTGGTCATCAGCTAACTGATTAGTTGCATTAGAAAAAGTATCGCATAACCTTAATAAAGATATGATCGCATTTTAATTGTATTTTGGTTTTTTTTTTCACTTAAATTACTTCTTTTAAATAAGGCCGAGATCTGTATTACTACTTTTGAATGAGGCTTACCTCTATTTTTGAACCAGATGTGATTGTTTTCTAATGATAATGTTCTGCATTTTGTTACAGACAGTTCCTGCCCATGGATACCTATTAATAATTTAAGTATTATAACTTATCTTGCCTCGCTTCATGTTGTCCTTCCAGATGTGTCTGGTTCTCACAGTGGACCTACTTGACCTCTGCCAGTCTCACACCAATGTCTCAGATATCCTAGAATGCCTCCAGTTGCTCTGTCTGTCCATATTTGAGCCACTGAATCAAGGTTCTCCTGTTGGGCAGTATGAGTTCACTGTAAGTTCCTTTTCATTTTAACTGAGTTTATTTGCATGTAGGTAATTAAGAACATCCTTTGTCTTTCACACAAAATGAAGTACAATGAGAGTCAAAAGTTAAATTGCTTTTTCTGCTCAAAAGTCGCCTCTTCCAAATATTGATAGTTTCAATTGTTTTCGACTTCTTTTGTCTTGGCATATAGAAATCAGGAGCAATAGGATAGTGTACTGTCGTATATCTCTGCAAGCATAAGAAAAAACTAGGTCCAGATCTAAGTCCTATTTGTTGGCATCTAACTGAAGTTAATATAGCTGTGGGGAGATGCCTCAGTGAACAGAAAATGGAAGGATATTATTTACTTAAAATGTCAATCTGACAACACTCATTTGTTCTTTTGTCTTTTCTACAATCATGAAGATTGGGCAAACAGTAATACATTACTGAATTTTGACACTGTCAGTGGTTTACAGGCGTTCAACCCGGTTCCGTGACGAATGGGACAGGGAACCCACGGACCCACGCCCCGGGAAAGAGAAAAGGGAAAAAAAGTGAAGGGAGATGGGCCTGAGAGCAAAAACAGTGGCAACAATCTGAGGAGAAACAAACTAATTTACTAAATAAGATATCGGGATGCAAAACAACACACTATGATACAATATAATTACAATTTAAGCTAATAAATCCAATACAATGAGAATGTCCAAAAATCAAGGTAGGCCTTACTCTAATACCGATGATAAGACAGCTGGGGATGAGAGATGGGCAGAAAGAGAACAAGGTCTTGTGATATGAGAGTTTTTATCTTTTCCTCTGACCGGAAAATGGTAACAGAGGAGCAAAGTCCCCTGGGGAATGTAGTAGCCCTTCTCTTCTGAGAACCAGGTACATACACTACATGATGTTATGATGTGGAATACCAATAACCAAAAATCATAAAACCATGACAGATTGTAACAATCTTTTGTTTTCAGGAACTACATAAAAAACATTGATCTTTGGTTCTAGTACCAGATACAGACTGTTTAAATCCTACTTTCATGTTTGCATTCATCCAGTTAATTGTATTCCATGGGGAAGTCACCCACCTATGATCCATACATTCTGTCCATAGTAGTTTGTGCTGAGAGCTGACTTGTAGAGGTTTAAGTGGAATTTACTGTATATAAACTCGACTGCTATAATATATGGTGACACAGACAGGAGAATTTTGTGCAAAATAGATTATTTGTTTGTGTCACAAAAATGAAGGCACAGCAATTATTTCAAATATTTATTCCCTTCCTTTTGTGGGGAGACTGAATTAAATACTTGTATTCAAGATCAGTCAAATAATCTACAACTGGCATTTAAAACAAATGAAAAAATGCCTCACAAATATGTGATTTTGTTGTTTACAACACTCTGGTTATTGGGGCAATTTTTAAGAGGTGAAACAATTCTCAAGTGCAGGCACCAACATAAAACCAAGGAAAGCTGTGATTTTTTCTCCACCTCTATGGACACAACATGAAGTATAATTTTAAAGTACCATTTGTAGCCTAACACTTGCAAAAATGCACTCAAATTTTGTCTACACTTTTGCTTTCTAAATTTGCCCCTTCCTTTCCTCATTTTTTGGGGCACATCAAATCATTCCCTAATTATATCTGACTGAAATGTAAAGAAATAAAAAGTATTCTTTCCTAGCCTACGTAAATGGAAGGAATAGCTGTAGATTTCAGGCAGATCTCCTTCTGTAGTAGAATATGGACCCCAGGCATGGAAATATATGTTAAGTATGCTAATTTACATGATTCTCATCAGGACTTGGATATTTCGGGACAGAACAAAAGTTCCATGTCTAACCTACTTTTTTCACAGGTCAAAGAAGTTTTCCCTCATATTTTCTTCATTAAGAAACTAACATTTATAAACTTACAGTAATTTTTGTAGAAATATTTAAGCTTCTATAAAGTACTAAGTTGACATACAGCAACTTACAGACTCCAATGTGAAATGTTCAATAGTATGTAGAAACTGAGTTACATTTAATTCTGCTTTTATTTAGACTTCATTCTTGATTACATGTATATTTTTACAATTAAACTTTAAGTTGTATGCTAATCAACTTTTCAAAGTTTTCCTTAAGAAGAATGACGAAGCTTACATAAAAATTTCAGTACTGGCTCATTGCTATCTTTGTACTTCCCTAGAAATCAGTCCCATGGTCAAGTGTCCAAATCTACTAGTTATCTCTGGATTTTCATTTGTTTGCAGAAAGGGAAGAGTGGAAAAAAAGATTTTCTTTCTACCTTTTACAAAATTTCCATAACTCTATCCATTTTTCCAGTACAGCCATTCTGCTCACTTATTCAAGCAGAAGAAGTTTTTAGTTCAAGAAAATGTGTATATTGAACAAGAATAGTTTTACTGAAGATGTAAGCCACGGGAGAAGTCTTCCTTCCTTTGCCTTGAGGATCGACTCCACCACTACTCAGCGCCCAGCCCTTTCCATTATACGGAAAAAAAGATTTTCAGCTACCATTAAAGATGATTTAACTTAGTCCCATTTATCTCTTTTACTGAAACAAATGCTTTCATAATTATAATATTTTTCACGTTACATTCTATGTCTGTGTAAGAGATTATTCTTTTTTGCACTTTTGCCTCAAAGCTTGCTAAGGAACACAGATGGAGAAGTCCAGACTAGTCCTGGTCAAAGCTGGAAAAATCTTTTGCCTGAAGATTTGCAGGCCAGGGGCAAGGAGAGAGATAAGTAGCAGCTTAATGGCCGGGAAGTGGTCTTTTGTGTGGGCTCATCTCGAGGGAGATAGCCATCTCAGGGGTGCTGCACGTGACTCTTACCTAAGGCCCCAGGAGTGCCTGCACATGACTGTTACTTAAGTGGCCAGGAATACCACGATTGCCAGAAGAAGAAGGATAAAAATGGGACCTACAGCCAAGAGAGGTGAGGTCTCTGACATCTGATTCTTCGTGACGTGCTACCTTCTGCTGCCTGTTTCTCCTGGACTCCCTGCTTGCTGCCTAAGGACAGCCACTCTGCTGCTGCCTTCTCCTGCGCTCCTGCTCCTGTATCAGCCTCGGACCATCTGAATGTTGCGCAACGGGATGCTGCTCAATCTTTGGTGGTGACTATCCCCGCTTCACATCATTCTTGCTCTTTCCTACCTTTCCTATCGCCCGCTTTCCCATCCCCATCACCCCAATTCATAATAATCGCTGGCCTTCCCTTCCCCATCTCCCCGATTGCCTAGGATCTGTAATAAACCGGTCGGACCAACATTTGAACCGTTGTTTCTTAATCTCACGTCAGGTATACATATATCAAAGAACCTCCTCTTGCTCTGATAATTGGAGCAAGACAATCTGTCATTCAGGAAAATAAAAATTCTTGATTTTGTACAACATTTGTAACTAAATGCCTAGTCTTAAGTTCATTTTTTGAAAGACCAATTTGTGGCAAGTTATGTTAAATAACAGAAGAAGTAGAAAGCTGTTGAAGTAGAAAGTTACAAGTTAGAAATACTTAACAATTATTCTGAATAAACATTAAATGATGACAGTGGGGTTGTCTGCATCATCTGAGCCAAAACAAAAGTTGTGGCTAACAATTTTGTCACAGAAAGATGTACATGTACGCAACAGCATATCTTACAGGTTTCTGAAAAATTCAGAGAAATCAACCACCTTGCAAATAAAGAAAAGCCTAATGGCATTCATCTCCAAGGGAGAAGAAAACAGTCTGATTTACACAGATCACTTTTATTCTGTGTTGACCAGCCTTCCTTTGGGATACATGTCACAATTCAAATGTCCCATGACTCAGCTGAAGACAGCCAACCTTTAGAAAACGCAATGTAATCAAAACAGTAAGAAACAATAAAATGTGAGAAGTAAAAATTAGACAGAAAATTCAATATGTTATATCAATACATCAAAAACAGAAGAAGAAAGACAATCTCTTATTAGGGAAAATGTAAAATTATCTTGCAGCACTCAAGACATCTGATATTAGTTGGAAGTATTAAGTTGTATACAAGGAAGATTGCAGTAAGCAATAAAGAATGGATTTCCATTAAGGAAGATATTTTCTTCTGCACAATGGCTTATTTGGGAGAACAAGGCAATCAAAGTTTATGGATCCATATCCTAATGGATGAAGTGTGTGTGAAACTGCCAAATCAAAGCACAAAATGGGGTATGGAAAGATGTTACTTTTCACAGTGTACTTCAGCACAGGTATACGTACTAGAAATTTCATGCTGACACCATCAAAACATCCCTGAGGTTTCTAAATACTCCAGAACACAATTTCTTAACTAAAAATGAAGGAAGCAACCTGCGTAAGTGTTCGTTTGTCTCCTAGCTGTCAGTGTTAGATGAAGTAACAGAATGGTCAATATGAAATTAATTAATAAGGAATAAAAGACGGAACTATAATTAATCTGATTGGAAAATAGATCCTGTCAAACTAAGCTGGTGTCATTTCTTGATTAAATGATTTTCCTGCACATAGGTAATAGTTAGATTTAAGTTACCACATGACATTTTGATAAATAAAGCATCAAGCTTCAACATGGCACAAAATAATTCTGGATGGTCCCTTGCAAGTGATTCCAAGAGATTCATCATGACATGATTTATTAGAGACAGGTCTATTGAAGTTGAACACATTTCTTTTCCATACACCATCTGTTTTTCCCCAGCAGTTCTCCACCTGCCTCTCTCCCAACACCTTCTCTCTCACTCTCTCTCTCTCTCTCTCTCAAAAAAAAAAAAAAAAAAAAAAAAAGTCAGCACTGCCCACACTTGCAAATAGTACAAAATAAGAACATGTTGCAAATTTGAATTAGCATTACAGCTAGGAGCAAACAAATAATATTCTCAGGTTGATCACACCTAGAGGCAAAGCAGACTATTTCTTAATTAATTTGTTGCTGAAGACAGCATCACAACTCCAGCAGGAGATCAGTCATGGCTCAGCTGAATGTCTATAACAAGGTCATTTCTGTGCCTGATTGTCACATAGCTCCTTATCTTGGTTTTGTTTACACTGCTGAGAAGCTTCGAACAGGCTCTCTAAATACAGATTCTACAAGCCAGCACACACAGCAGCTGAGCAGAAAGAATGTAAGACATTATTACAGGAATGTAATGTAATACTCAGTTTTCCTCAAATGAAAGTCATCAATCTGAAGACCAGCCAAGGAAGCTAACCTCAGGGCTACAGTATCAAAACTTTTTTCCCTCCTTGATTTCACTGTTCTGCAAATCAGATATAATGAAGAATATTTGAAAGAATTCAAAGAGTTATGAGAACTACTGAAGAAATATATAAAAATGAAAATACACTTTAAATATGCAAAGAGATTAACCAGATGTGCTGTTGTGGAAAACGGAGAGTGTTTTTACTCTCTTTAAATCTGGGAAACATCATCAATTGCAGTGCAGGAAAAAATCTAGGGATTGGAAATGGAAGGGAAAAAATTCCAGTCAAACCACACACTCTTTTTGAAAGAAAAAGTTCATCGTGTTTTGGAACGTGTTCTCCATCTCTTGTAATTTTGAAATCAGAAATGTTTGATTTTTTATTTTTTTTATGGACATCTTTCCATCTGTTTTTCTGAGAAGGAAGAGAGACGATTGCAGTGATAGCTTTTAGAGTGAAAAATGTTTTAAAGTTTTGTAGAATACTGTTTAATGCAGTACCATAAACTAGCAAAACTTAGGAAAATATACATGGATAAAATACAGAAATTTTTAAAAATATGAAAATTACTCTCCTGAAAAGCCTTCTCAGGGAAGGTACTGATTTACAGATTTAAATCAGCTTCCAACCAAGGAAGAAGGATATGTTTAGTAGACAGCATTCTAAAAAATTCTCAGAAATAAAATGTGTGCAAGTGTGTACTCACCATTGCAAAACTTCAGAATTTAAAAAGATCAAATCACTTACTCAGAATTTCTCTGTGGATATGCAGTATCCCAAAGAATCACTGCAATTACTGAATGAATACATTTGACATTTTATTTTCTTCTGCACTACTACATCTGAGAAATTGGACAGAGATGGTACTTTTGAGTTCAGTGACAAAATAGACAATGACAAACTATAATAAAATTATAATTTAGTGTTAACAAGGAATTTCAACTATTTTGAAAGGCTATTCTTCCTACAAGTAGAATGAAAATGGCGAAGTTTTCATAAGTGAATCAGTAGACAATGTGTTTTAATTTTTTATTCATATAATTTTATAACTTGTGTTTATAAAAATTTATTGTGTAAGTAATCCATTTAACATTAAAAACAAAATAATTCAGCAAAACAGTGCCCTGCTGATTTTAACTAGGCATGAAGGTGCATTAGTGTTCATACATTTAAATTCGACTGAAGGATTTGATTTAATTTAAGAGTTTGTATATTTTTCCCCCCACTATAATTCAGGACTACGCTAACTGTTGAAAACTCAACTGTGAATTATAAATTACATTAAATATATTTTGCCTTATTTTCACCTCTAAGATGTTTGTAATAAAACTGCTCTTTGAACAAATAAATAAAAGTGTTAAGATTCATTGCTTTTAAATTGTTGCTTATAAAACCACTGTATCTGACCTCTGAAACACAAGCATTCCAGAGGAGTGAATATGTCCTCATTTTAGCAATCAAATTATTTTTATACCCATCTCTAAAAATAAGCTAAAAACTAAAATTACATCATTCATTCTTTTGCATGACCGTAATTCACAGACTTACAGAAGTCAGAATGTGCCCTCAACCTGTAACAGGAGAACTGCATGCTAATTAAAATGAATACATGATTCTTTAGGAGGGAAAAAAAAAATAAGGAAGGTAGAATAAAACCTTGTAAGAGTGGGATGTGAATTTCAAAGACATCTAGTACATATATATGTATATATATATGTGGTAATATGACAAAAAAGAGTATTTTGCAATTAGTATTTCAGTTGGGTTTTCTTTTTTTAGTGACTCTTAGGCCAGAGGTAATTTATATGAGAGTTGTAATCGAGGGATGAAGGCTACTGAAGTGGGTACATGAGGAAACAAAGCATTCCAGTTAATCAGGACGCACTTAACAGGGAAATTTGCTTAATTGAGATGTTTCCCAAGGAAGCAATTTAAGACTAATGATACCTAATAGCAATAACTGCTGTTTAATGGGGATGGTAATTCGGCTTAATAGGGATACCATCAGGTAATTATGGCCAGGTCTAAACTACTGATTTCTGTTGGCAAAGCTGTACCTGTCAAGCATCTGAAGAGATCTGGTCCTTGACCAACAACTATAGGAAGCAGAAACATATATTACTTGGACTTATGCACACAATATATTAGGATATGAACTCAAAGCAAATTTAAGTAAAAAAGACTTCTATAGCTAAAGCTTTGTTCAAAGTCTGCTTTTTATTTTACTTATTTATTTATTTATTTATTGATAAACAAACTTTCTCCATGCTGAGGAAGGTTTTTAGTGCATTTGTT
This sequence comes from Numida meleagris, assembly GCF_002078875.1. NCBI lineage: Eukaryota > Metazoa > Chordata > Aves > Galliformes > Numididae > Numida > Numida meleagris. The sequence continues at coordinate 64,297,398 of NC_034411.1, forward strand.
CAGTCAAAATCAATTGATATGCTCTGATGCACAGGCTGGCCAAGCTGGGCTCTCCAAATTCTGTTCCTTACAGTCATAGTGTGATTGGCCAACATTGTGACAGCCTCACTGTAGCATCCTCGAGAGCAACATAAGTCATGAGAACCCTCCCTACACAGGATGCTGTTACTCTGGCACTGTATTCTCATTAATGAAACCTGATATGATTTATCTTAGCTTATACACATACTCCTTGGGTACTGTTACATACAAATCAGTTTCCCCTTGCTAAATTTGCTTAGTCAACTCAAGCCTCATATATTGCCCTTTCATTCTGTGCTCCTACACTTGCTACTGTGTTGAGTCTCATCTTCCCAGGATGATAGATCAACAGCAGAGAGAGCAAGAAGAAGTTAATACCTACACATCAGCATCTTTATGGCAGATTCAATGAAAAATAGCAGTGAGAAACACAGGGAGAAATCTGTAAAGCTAGATAAATATTTGTTATTTCCTTTGAGGTCACCAGAGATCATCTAAAAACTTTTTGAGGTATTTTTTATAACTGCAGTCTCCTCTGAGGTGAGTATACTTTGTCTAAAAGAAAGAAAAGGTGGAAGTGTAGCTCTGTGTGATGGAGGAATGCAGTCTTCCTTCAAGTTATATTGCTGTAGAGAAGGACAAACAGATACGCTTCAATACCTCAGGCTCCAAAGAACCACAAGTGAACAACAGAAGAAAGTAATTGCAAAGTCTTCTGTAAAACACTGATTCAAGGAAATGGGGTGATCAACAGACAACTAGCAATTTATGTAGTAAATTTAGATGTTTGTTCTCATCAACCTAATCACAAAGTGGCTAGGACTTATACAGGCCAGTGAAAGAAGAGTTTAACAGGATATATTTCAGTCTTTGCATTGCTGGCAATTAGTTTCAATAGTAGCTGTTTCTAATATTTCTACTCTACTATGTAAGAATGCTGCACTGGCTCTCTAATTTAATGATTCCCACTCTCACAGCAGATTTCAACAATGGCGTTGTAAATTCAACATTAAATAGGCCTTAACATGTGTCTAGAGCTTCTCAACGGTATTCTTCCAAATGTGGCTTAAGAGTACCACAGATATCTAGCTACATGACTGATTGCTTAGACACTGAAATGTGTGTAGACATTCAGCTGTGCTATCCTTTAGTCAGACACAACCCTAAAACTTTGGATCTATGTGGCAAATAACTTCAAATAACTAAAATTAAAAGAATGCATTTACAACTAACATTTCCAAAGTATTTTTTAAAAGAAGATATGAAATTCTGGGGAAAAGAAAACATGATTTAATGAGCAGGAGCACTGCAACTCTGCTGCTGCTACTGTCTTTCCAATTATACCCTGTGGCCTGCCGTAGATACGATTATGACTGAAACTGAGTGGAGACTTCACAAACACATTTAGGGGCCCACACTACTCTCCCAAATGTTGGCTGAAAACTAAAAAATGATGTCTAACATCATGTCTTAAACATGTAGCAAATGCACAATGATGAGATGGATTGGAGGATACTCAGATATCCATCTGAGTATCTACTATCTATATATACATATATCTATATCATATATATAGATATATATCTATATCATATATCTATATCATATACATGTATCTATATATACATATATCTATGATATCTACTCTAGATATCTATCTAGAGGAAAATTAACACAGGATGGGAATCCTGATTTCCAAGCTATTTATACAAGTATTCCATACATTTATCTTTTCAAAGAGAGAGACCAGACTGTCATGAAAAAATGTTACAAGATTTCTTCTGTTTCAGGGAACAATGGAAAAATAATCTACATAAGACATGAAGTGCTGACATGTAAATTCCTTATCAAAGAAAAAATTCATGATGCAAGTCCCAGTGGGTAGAGTGATATGCAATGTCTCTAGGGATAGGAAACAGGCAATACTTCTGGATTTCCTGGAACTTGGACTAGGAAACCATCAGCTCTGACTGCTACATCATGACACTGACTAAGCTGAAGGCTCAAACTTCCAGAATCAAGCCAGAGAAAAAGACAAACTTTCTCTTGCAACACAATAATGCCAGGCACCAGTTTGAAGACTGGAGCACATTACCAAGCTTGGCTGCACTGTGGTACTACACTCATGTTACAACTTGATTTGGAGCCTTCCAACTTCCCTCTGTTCAGGCAGATGAAAGATGAACTGAGTGGGTGACATTTTTCCGGTAACAACACTGTTACACTGTCATAATAGCTGTGAAACAGTGTGTCACCTCTTCTGGGGCAGGTTTTTACCAGCATGGCATGCAGACCCTTGCTCATTGTGGGCAAAAATGCATAGCTAATGGTGGTGACTACATTGAAAAATAGTGCTTTTTAGCTGAGAATTCACTCTATAAATAATGTTACTGTGCTCTTAGTATCCATTGTAGTTTCCATGGAATAAATAGGAGACATTACTTTCAGAGCAACTTACATATATTATATTTTAATGACTTGGTGGAGGATGACTGGTAAGCGAGGTCTTATTAGGTGGGAAAGGGATAATATACTTATATGAGCCTTGTACATCTCTAGTGTCTAGCACTCACTAATGCAAATAGCTGAAAGAGTGATAAAGCCTTCAGTGCCATCCAATATGTCTGATAAATAACAAGTGTCTTAACAGCAAGGAGAAAGAAGGTTTTTTTTTTAAATTATTTTATTCTATAGGAATCTAATGTCCCAAGAATTAACAATAAAACAGTAACAACTATACTTGTACTCCTTTCACACTACTGTATCAGTTCAGAACTAGTCTGAAAGTAAAATATACAATAAAATTAACACCAAATTATGTATATACATATAATGTTCTTAACTACATTGTTTTCACTCTGTAGATTTTTTCCTATTGGTTCATGTTAGATAGTAATAAACACATAGGAAATTAATTTTCTTTTTAGTTTCGATATGCTAACATGATTTATCAAATTTAACATGGCAATTAATAGACTTAAATCACACCTAGTTCTGGACTAAATTCTCAGCCATTAAACTTTATACAAAGAAAGACTGAGTAACAAATTCTTAACTAGTTTACAACACTAATTTTAGGAACTGAAACATCAAAAAAGAAAGTCATTCCTAGAATACTGAAAACAACCAATTATAATAAATTATTAACTTATAGAAGACCTAAGGATGTAAGTTTATACATTAGATCACCTCCAGGCACATTACAGCAGTGGGCATAATGTTGTTTCAATGCATATAAATATATTTTCAAGCATAATATGCAAAACAGAAAAGTGCAGCTGTCATCAATTCTCATTTGTGTGCAATTACCTGTAAAATATCAAGATAAGTTTGAATCATTCAAGCCACTGGTGTTCTCCATGACCAACTGCTTCTAATAAACATACATGGTCAGTAAGTTCTGCTATTTTTTTCCCTTTTTTTTTTTTTTTTTTTAACAAAAAGCTGGTAGAATTATCTGCTCAGACAAAAGCAGTAACATGAGAATGAAGTATGCCCTGTAGGGTCTTACAAAGAAGTACATTCATTAAGCAGTTCTTATGATGCCATAAATGCTTTAGCCATAAGAACCAAACATAAAATCTCAGACTTTGTAATATTCCAGTAGGGACTACTTTGCTTTTTGTAATATACAGAACTTCTTCTCAAAAAAAAACAAAACAAAAAAACAAAACAAAAAAAACCACAAGAAAACAACAACAAAAAAAACCCAAACAAACAGTAGGGTAGATCTTCACAAGAGCAACTGACATTTTCTTTGGAACAGGCTAAAAATATTAGAGTCTAATGCATTTTAAAATAAATTTTTATATATTGGTCTAACGCAAGATGATATTTAAATCATTCACCTGATGAAAGCTATGCTAAAAGAAAAGAATCTCATGACATAATAAAGAAATAAGATTTTGAAAGACATTATAAAATCATAATGATCTAACTGTTTAGGGTTGTTCTCCTTATTTTGCTGTATGAAACTGTACTGCTCTCATTTTTTTAAAAGACAATGAGAAAAATATCCCAGCCTGCATATGTAAATGGGAAAACGCTGTTGACTTCAAAATTAAGTCTAAACAACAGGCAAGCAATGACTGAAGGGATAATAAATATGTGTGTCCTGAACTCCTCCTTAAGAACACACAAGACCATGCTTGCACAGATGGCTCAGTTAATACACATTTTTTTTTACAAGTAATGCTGTAGACTAGAAGAAACAGTTAGAAGTGTGCTTCCACACTGTAGACTCTGAATGAGCTGCTACACATGATGTTTCTAATGCTCCCCGAATCTTCATGTTTAGATATTATTCAGTTATATCACCAAAATTTTCCCTCTAGAACCAAAAAAAATATACCACATAGGTCAATTAGTGGCAGAGCTCTTACCATACATGTAAAGTTGAAATGGCATTCAGCTCCATCCAGAAAGAAACAACTACCTAAATTGTTTTTGTTTTTTTTCAGAAGTCTTCTACATAGAATAAACATTTGCTGTATTTTCTGTTTTGGGTTTTTTTGTTTTGTTTTGTTGGGGTTTCTTTGGTAACTTCTGTCTCCATCTTCTTTGCTAGCTCTAGCTGTCATTGGCTTGGATTTTTAGTGCCCTATGATACTATCTTCCAATCAAATTTCATAAAGAATTTATAAATACATCCAGTTGCCTCCTCTTCTTATATATTCAAGGTTTTCGATGAGTTATCTTCTGTAGCACTTCTTGTGCATAGAATTACAGAACATTACCAAGGATTGCTCTTTGTCCCATTGTAAGGAAAGACAAAGACACAATGCAGAGCCCATCTACTTCAGCCATGAATATTTTGACCACATAGATCTAAAGAGATAACAAAGGTAGAATTTGGAACAATATCAGAAAAGGAAAAATAACAGCTACATTTCCAGAAATTGATCAAGACTTATTACTGATGTGTGTCCAGAAATTAGTGATAAATGAGGGAAGCAATAGAATCTGAAAACATCACAACAATTGAATTAAAATAGAATTGTATTATAAACCAAAATGGAAATGCCTCCGCTACTCAGTATCTTTATGTTTAGCATGCAGTTTTCAACTATTTGTAAACCTTACTGCAATTAACTATTCTTGTTCCCATTTCCCAAGCCAGGTGTCTGCCTCAAGGCAGTTTTACTTTATGAGTTTTCCACAAACATGCTTTCACTATTTCTGAGAAGAAGAAGATATGTTGTTTTGCTATTGATAACAAATTCTTAGAGTTATTTAATTGAAAAAAATTTTTCAATTAATTTTAAAAATAATTTATTACTGGCTTTTTTCCATGAAAATTAGCTTTCTGGAGCAATGCCACTATCATCGGAACTCACAGTCAAAAGCAGTAAATAATAACAGTGAACACTCTCAAAACCTGAAAGTCTGTACATTCAAGAATGATAAAAGATTAGTTTAAAATGTCAAAAAAAAAAAAAAAAGTTTGTTAGTAATTCATAAACCACACAAGAAAAAAGTTTTATGGTAACCTCACTTTTGGATTGGGGGCTTCCATTTAACTAAAATTGAGGAAATAGAAATAATCTGTCTTTTAGACTCCAGGCTGAATCTGCAGTATTTATGTTAAAAGATTAATAATTAAAATGGAAAAATAAGCAAGAGAAGAACACTATTTTCCTCCCTTCCTTTGAAACACAGAGTAGTTTCAAGCAGTAAATTTCTGGGTGAGAAATTAACTTGGAGCCCCACAACGTTCTTTCTTACAAAAATCACTTTTTAGATTGGGATTATAATTCAAGTAACCCTTATTGGAACTGCTTCCATAGTGACATAAAAATGAATTATGTGAAAATAAATGGCAGAGCTGAAGTTCACCTTTGGAGCAGAGTCCCTGGGAGAGTAGGCAAGCCATGTATTTAGACATACCTCCACAACAATAGTGGATGTTTAAAACCTTAGACAGCCATATCTTAAGAAAAATGGGCCTAAATTTCAGTGTTCAAAAAGAGCAACTATGTAGCACACACAGCAATCGGCTAATTGGCCTTTGTCTCTCCTTTGTCTACCTCTGTCTCTGTCTACTGATGCTACTGTCATGTTTCAAATTAATGATTCTGATTCAACACTTTGAACAAATGAATAGATGTCCACTATGACCCACCAAGAGAATTCTAATATCCAGAAGTGGATCTCCAAATGAATCTTTTTTACATATTTGTAAAATTACTAGAATCTAATACTTCTTTGAAAGACAAATGACAGCAGACACTGAACCTGAAAGTGATGTCGCAAACATGGCAGCTCACTGTGGTGAAACAATTCAAGCTTGTAATTAAATTCTATCTTTAAATTTCCGTCAGTAATGCTCAGCTGGGTGACTCTGACAGGGCGGAGCTATGAAGAAAGAGATTTTCTGTTGCAAAGGTTTGCAATACTGTTTGCATATTAATCATGGATACAGAGGCTATGATACAATTATTCAGAAAAATAAGGAAGAAAAACCTTTACAGACCTGTATACTTAATGAAATAACATTATTAGTATTTCTTATAAAAATTACTTGATATTACTTGTTCAGAAGTCACCTGAGTGTTTCAAGTCAATGGAAAGCAGGAAAATTACTTTGTAGTTTTCAGTTCAGAAGTATAGAAAGAATACATAAACAAATTACTATAAATGTTGTTCCAGGGATTTCCTTGCTGAATCAAGGCTTGAGTGAAATGATTCTGAAAAAGATGGCAGATATAATGGCAGATGCAGAATTTTAATTTAATATCTACTTCACAGCTAAAAGGGATTCCCTGTGCAATTTTCCTTTGAAAACAGTCTTTCTCACAAACTTTTCTTATAACAGAGAAAAATGCTAAATAATTATCTTACTCCAAGTGTCAGGTATTCCATGACAATGCCAAGTAAACAAGACCAAGGAAGTAAAAAATTCCATTCTAGTTTCATGTTATAAATGCTTTGGCTAGAATTTCCTGTTTGTGTTAAACAGGATAATTCAGCAAAGTGAGGGAAAATTCATGTACTTACACATATACTTGTCTGTATGTGATTATATGCATGCATAGAAGTTAATAGAATCTACTTTTCTCTTAAAAAAAAAAACAACACACACACACATACAAACTTGTATCAGTTTACAGGTCCCTTTTATTTTTTTTTGAATACTGAAGACTCAGGGAAATAATTCAAGCTTTCCGTAACTTTCTTTTTGCTTAAGAATGTGGACATCAGAACTTGCTATGTCTGATGAACTACTGGCATAAGTGGAGTGCAGAGTCCAAAAAGAGGATTACAGAGTCCTTTCAGCTTCCTTGATCTTCGAGCATCTTTGTGATGAGTGTTTTACAATGCCTCTATTACAAGAGAGGTTTCAGAATTGCACTAATGATGGCAATATCAAACACAAAAGCTATTACTATAGCCAGAAATTAGTGAGGTGTAAGATGATCCAATTTTGTGTAGTCTTCCCTCAGAGAGGGCTCTTCTCTAAGCTAGTAGAGGCTTTCTGGAGTACATGGCACGAACAGTTGCACATGCAAGTCTTGTGCTGCATGCAATGCAACTTTATTGAGCCTACAAAAAAAGTGTTCACTGTAGGAAAAAGTGAGATATTACCATTAATTTGTCTCCATTGTGTAGGAAGGGACTTGGCACAACAAGCTCTGAGCCAGGTGCTGTGGTAGAAGTACGTTCAGTAAATTTTAAAGGTTAAGCCTCAGACCACAGAATTGTTAATGTTTACTCTGTCATATGTACCTTCCTTACTATTACTCATTTAAATTTTGGAAGAGCTATGGTTACTTGCCTCCACTGCTGTACTGGAAGGTTGTTTCAGAAAGTCATTACCTATTACTTCCTCGGTCTATTCACAACCAATAAATAGCCATTTATGCAATGTATTCTTCAGCACCATCTACTGGTACTTGTTCATGCAAAATATCCATATCTGTGCAGACATAAAGCCTGCTTGTAATATCTTCTCTCAAGTGAATAATGTGGTATTGTCACCATGGTGGAGTAATGTAGCATTTATTCAAGTAATCTGGCCAAATACTGAAAAGAATGCTAATTTTGGCTGGGGAAGATAGATAATATATGTTTACACAACTGTTAAAAGAGAAAAGCCCAAAATTAGTGTCTTTCTACCTCCCGGCATGTAAGAAAATTCATCATGTATTTCCTATTACCTGTGTAGCCAAGAAGCTGCAATTAATGGTCATACTACTAAGGATATCTAAGCTTTAATTTCAATATATATAGTTTATTTCAGAGAAACAAAAATGAAATACTTGCCAACTGTGAAGGAAATTATTATGCTAGCTTTATAGCTAGAGAAGTGATATGCTTGTAAGAAATACAGATCTCAACCTGTTGACAAGTCGAGTTGAAATATGCTCGTAGTATAACAGCCAGTGCTGCCCCAGAAGACCTTCATTTGTAATTTATGCATTCCTATTTCAGAAGAGGAGGCAGTTAATGTTGAGAAAGAAATAGCACACTTTTTAATATTCTGTCTCAGGGTGCTAGCAAGAACTTTGATTTATTAAAACTGAAATAAATTCAAGCAGCTAATTTGGAGTCCTCAGCGTTTGTACAATGTGTTACTTTCATTTCAGAAGCCTATGACATTGAAACTAAGTTGGCTGTTTTCTTACCCCTACAGTTCTCTTTTCACACTGAAAGTGTAAGACTACAAAGCCTGGGTGACAAATTCTTCGCGATGACATTTTTGGAAAACTGCTTCTGTGCTACTGAACACAGCTAGGTAGAGTATGTCCCATTTTTGAAGTAGGCTGGGCACTTCACCCACTGTTGGTTTCTTGTTATCTTTCTAGTTCATTCCGGCGAGGGTGCCGGCGTATGATGATGGTGCATTTCGTACAGCTCTCTGCCACATAGATATCATGTCATCAGGATCTTCAGAGCTGGCTTTATCATCCAAGTTAATATGATACATAACCTCTACCACAAATAATTCCTCCAAGTACTAGATACCTTATTCCATGGTGGTCCATTTGCTGGGGTTCAATACCAGGTCCTCCTTGAAGGGATATCTTTCCCTCAAAGCTGACAGGAGTCATATCTACAACTGGTACATCCTAATTTGGAATTGCCCACTGGTGGGAGCAGCATACATACTGTATTTCTCATTTTGTTTCCTCCTTAGCCTTATTATATACCATTGTTATAATGAGAAAGAACACAGCCAGGGACTGAGTAAAATGAACTGAATAAACATACACTTGGATGTATAGCAATTAAATAAGCATTTCCAAACATGATGTGTAAATAAATTATACAAGTAACTGTATAAAACAAGAACATTCCGAGCTTATATCATCTCCTTCATACATCAGGCATCAGCTTATTTCACCCTTTTCACTCTAGAACAAGTTCAGAAGGGATTTTTCCTGTAGAGACAGAGATATGAGTGAGGAATCAATGTGAAAAATCATTAACAAAAATATATATTTTTAATTACATTTAATATATTTTTAATTGTGTTTGTGGGTACATATTGCCTTGGAAAGAACACCTAATGTTTATGTGACTTTCAAAACAAACACCGAAGCTGAAGAGGCGAGGCCCCCGCGCACAGCTCTGCCAGGTGCTGGGTTGTGAGCTGAGAACACCCGTGAGGCGGCGCCGCCCTGAGGGGACGGGCGGTAACGGCCGGGAGGGGCGCGTGCCCCCGAGATGACCCCGGTCGCGCGACCTTCAGTTGGAAAGGGCGCGAACGGTGAGGCGGGAAGCGAAAGCGGCGGGAAGGGAAAACGGCGGGATGGGAGAGCCGCGTTCTGCGCTCCTATTGGCTGGCGGGCGGCGGGGACACCTATATAAGGCGCGCGGGGGAAAGAGATCTCCTCACAGCGTGACAGGAATCGCAGTGCTCCCGGGGAGAGGCGGCAAGCGCCATCCCGGGCTGAGGTAAGAGAACGGCGGCGCGGCAAAGCGACCCCGCGGGGACGGGACGGGACAATGCCGGGCAGGCTCGCCGAGCGGGAGGAATAGGGACGGGAGAAGAGGGAGACGAGCGGGGACCGCGAGCTGAGGTGAGGGACGCGGGGCGGGGCAGCGCCGAAAAGCCGCGCTGTGCTGAAGGGATGGAGGCGCGAGAGGAAGGCGGCAGAGCGCTGCGTGGTGCTGCAGGGGACGGAGCGATGCCGAGCGGCCGCGCGGAGCTGGGGGGGCGGGGCTGGGGGGGCGGTGGCAAAACCTCCGGGTGAGGCTGAGGTGAGCAGAGAGGGGAGGAGGAGAGCAGCTCTATGAGAGCAAAAATATCATCCTACTGGAGGATGGATGTTGGATGTTGGAACAGCCTGACAGAAAAACTGATGGTGAAAGGGGTGAAGCACAGGGGTAGTGCTGTACTGATGAAGGTAGGACTGTGGAAAAAGCTCAGTAGAAAGGATAAGGAGGAAATGAAGAGAAAAACTGACCCTGGATATGAAGTTGTAGTTGGCAATACAGGACTAAGCATGTCACCAGGTGTTGGGAGCTGACAATGCCACTGCTAATTTGTTACATTACCAGAAACTGCAGGAAGAGAAACAGACAACACTGTGGAAGCCTGGATGACAAACGAACAAGAAGATGAAAGAAGTGGAAAGAAATGGTAAAGAGAACAGCACTATGGGTAGCAGGACACCTCTGTAAATGGGGAGATGGTCGTATGTCAAGGAAACATTAAAGTACACTGCACTGCCAGAGACAATAAAGAATAAAAGTACACCACACAAGAGTGTTTATTTTGCTGAGACGAGTTGGGGGTGCAAGGTCTTCCTCGGCTGGGCGCTCGTGTGCGAGCTCCCTCGGGACTCTGGGTTCCCTCGTTCCTTCGGGTGGCGGAGTTGGAGCCGGTCGGGTCTAACGGTGCCTGCCTTCCTTCCCTCCTTTTCAGGAGCCGCCTCAGAAGACGGAGGGAGCCGCGTGTGGAACCGGGAGGCAGGGATGCGCAGGAAGAGGAAGAGGAAGCAGAAGACTGCAGATGGGCTAAGGGAGAGGCGGCCTGGGCAAAAGCATCTCCCTGTCAGCAGGGGCATAGTCGTGTCAGAGTAGAGCGTTGCCGGCACTTT